>NC_043993.1:9240966-9265966 GCF_902150065.1 Myripristis murdjan | reverse complement strand
ATATGACATATAGTGTAACTAGATGATTCTTTGCATTGACATCCCTACAGCATACCTAAACTTAACCTTAACCTTAACCTAATCCTAACCTTATCCACTGACTTTAAAAAACTGTCCCTGAAAGTAGTCAGAAACGGACCTACACACACAAAACCTTCCATTCCACCGTTCCTCTTCCACACATTGCATCAACAACACTCTGCTACCCATACTTTGAAAAAACAAAACAAAACAAAACAAAGAAAAACAAAAGATTATATGAGTATATGAAGAGATGCTTGTCTAATTTTACAAAAATAGATTAAAAACATGTATTTGAACAGATAGATTGCATCAAAGGTGACCTATGCAAAACTGCAGGGGATTTATTTAATCATACATCATCAGCCCAACTCACTGATAATTTCTTTGTGTCATTACATGTTTCTTGCCAGTTGAGTCAAAATGACCCTCACTTTGCGTAGTAGTATATAATATATAAGATATAATTAACTAAATATATCCCAACATATATGTGAAACGCATTTATGCAATATGGCTGTTCCTGTGTCTCTGTGCTCTCCTGTGGGAGTGACTCAGCTGTGAGCTGGGGTGACTCACTGGGACCCGGGGGAGTGGACGGCCAGTGGAGTAGACATCCAAGGCACGCAACCATGGCCCCTCAGCCCTGGGGGTTTTGGGGGATAGGGGGGTAGGAGGGTGGGGGTTCCAGCTCTCTGACTAGACAGGCCTGATGCTGGAGCGACGCTGCCCCAGGGAGCCGGGGCAGGGCCAGTCACATGGCGGAGAGAGGTAAAGTCAAGGGCAACATGGTCCAAAGTGTGCTTAAAAAGCTCCTGCCATTCATATGCATACTGATATGCACGCACACACACACAAAAAAAGAAGAAAAAAAAGAGGCAGTATATCATTATTTTCATTTTAGCAAATGCATTCTTGGAATTCTTTATTACATAATCTAATACTGAACCATGATGTGATTATTCATATGGATATTCTGTATGTGTCCATAATATATGTTACAGCCTGGACTGAAATTCAAATTTCTTGCCACACTGTGAAGATGGTACCACGTGTGTCTTTGCAGTTGCTCTGAAGTAATAACAAATGAGAGAGTTGAGGAGGCCATGCCTGGCCAGTGCCACTCTGCATCCAAAGGCAATGACTGTCAATTAGTTCAACACAATGTGCTTAGCTCACGGCTAGGGCTGTACTCGCTGGTTTGTGTTTTGGAGTTGCAAACAACGCTAACAAGCTGCGTTCAAAACAACTTTAATGCCAAAACTTTCTTTTTCCCCGCCGCGTAACAAATGTCTGATGAAGTGAAATTGAAAACAGACCAAAATTTAAAATGTCACAGCATCACTTCAAGGAAATACCTGACAGCCTCTTGTCTCTGTGCAGCCATCCCCTGAACCGAGCCCAGACCTGACAGATCGGCCCATCTCCCCAGTTGATAGATTGGGAAAGGCAGCTGCCGAAGGTAACTACTACAGCGGGTGTTTGTATGTTTGCGTGTGTTTGTGTGTGTGTGTGTGCACATAAAGTTAACTTAAGTCTCCCTGTCACAGCATGTTTTCCTCTCTCAAACACCTTCCGTCTCAGTGCTTACGCATATGTATGTTTATAGGTCGAGTTTGTATTCTGTGCCTGTGAATTTGGAAAGGATGTGTGTGTTTGTACGTATGCATGTGTGTGTGTGTCTGTGTGTGTGTATAGGCATACATGCATACAAATGTGTGTGTGTGTGTGTGTGTGTGTGTGTGTCGTGAGATGTATCATCAGCTCTCTAATGTCTCACTGTCACAGCATGTTTGATTCTCTCTAACACTTTCCATCCTGGAACAAGGTGATGCGGCTGTGTTACGGGGGGGTTGGGGGATGTGTATAACATTGTGTCACTCCTGTCTGCACGCTCCATCAATCCTGTCAAAGCTCATTGCCACAGTTTGTCTGGAAACCAAACTGTGAAACAGGCTTGGTAATGGTATTGGCTTGACTTATCAGGCTTTGATTATCTCTGATACTCACTCTATGCTGAGCAAGAAATGATGTTCGGGCTCTGGGCCTCAGGCTTCACTCAGTCTCGTTTCGTTACTCATACATTTCAATGAGACATGAATATTAGTAAGACAACAAAACAGACTGCGGCAGTGCAGGACACCAGGTAAACGTGCTACCTGCCACCTTATTGAGAGAGTAGATGAAATGAAATTACAGAACAGGATGCTGCTCCACGGGGAGGCAGGTGATAGTGAGAAAGCTACCTTCACTTCAAGGAAAGTGCTCCGCAGAAAAAGAAGTGAAAAGCAGTTATCGGTGAAGGTCAAACTGTCTTTTTTCAAAGCTACTAAAGAGATGTTTCCTTTAGGAATATAAAAGTGGTTTCCAAATAAGAACTGTGTTTCCAAACTTTTCTAGGCTGTTTTAATCAACATTAGCCAGACTATACTCTTATCTGTGGAGTAACCCAAAGCGATGGAGTGTTCTAATTTCATAGATTTAGTCACAGTGAAGAAGTCAGTCAGTCTGAGAGATTAGAGATTAAAACATCTTTACACCTGCAGCTCTCTGTCGCTGCAGGACCAGCATACTAATAAGGACAGGATCAGAGGAGATGCATGGGGGTCCATGAAGCTCTGAGCTGTAGGAAAGGGGTGGGGAATGGGGATTATTCACTATAAAGGAACTTGAATGACTTTCACAAAGTTTCTAAGTACTTTGCTAATAATCAGAAATAGCACAATAGTTAGCTGATATGATATTTTATTCTCAGAGCTTGTATGGGCTATGTTTTTCTAAATTTTATTTCTATTTTACTATTCCCTCTCAATAGATCAAGTGTGAGATAGTAAAGTGGATGGTGATTTTGTTTAGCTTAATATAAAATGAACTGCGACTCAACTTTCTGATGTCACTCTTCTAACATATATTTTTTAACGGTTTTACATTCTTGAAGTGTCAACCAACTCAGCAAGTGGCACCCTGCACCCCAGATCCCTGTCAGGTCAAATTAAGTGCTAACTAAAACGCTAACTCAATTTCAGTTGACACTGAACTGAAGTGAGTGTTCCATTTCACTGAATATGAATTGATAGTATGCAGGAGACCTAAAGTGCATCTGCCACTCGGCTGTCACTATCGCTATGATATAAATACATATGAACAAAACACCGTGAAATCCTATTTAAAGTTGGTCACAGCCAGGCAATCATTCATCCATGATCTATATAGTGTAATTAAAATTGTGCATGTTTGGCATGCAAATGCGAGAAATAAAGTGTGGTGAAAAGTCCACTCTTCTGTCTCTCGCTCCCCAGTGCTGTCCGGGGTAGAGAGTTACAGCTGAGGCTTTCATGGCAGAGTTGTCACCCAGACAGACCTGATTTTGCCTGTGAGAGGGTGGAGACTTTAAACCAAGAACCGTCTGAAAAACTTTGCTTCCATCTCATACTGTGTCATGGAGCACTATACGTACAAAGTAGTCCAGCTTATAAATATATAAAAACACTACCCAGCAAGCATGTTACAGTTAAACCCATGGTACTAGTCTATGTGTATGCTTGTGTTATGGTGGCACTGTGTGATTCTCACCAGTTTGGAGGTTGAGGTAAGATACAGCACATTAAACTTGAGTTTAATTTGTTGGGAAACTGACTCGCTGACTGAAACTGACAGACCAAATGGCAATAGGATATAAAATCAGAAAACCAACAGATGCCTCAACAGATGCAACCAACAATTCATACATTAGAATGTTTGAGAGAATGATGAAGGAAAAGTATTCCAAACAAAAAGGAAAAAAAAAAAAAAAAAAAAAACATGGTTTATATCATTGTTAGATTGTACTGAAGCAAGAAAGAAAGAAAGAAAGAAAGAAAGAAAGAAAGAAAGAAAGAAAGAAAAGCCAGAGGGTGGCAACTTGAAGTCAGTTGTTGTTGAATCATTTGGAAGCTTTGTACAATACAGTGGTTTGGCTGTTGGCATAAAGTGTGCCCAAGTTGTTCTGTGTTGCACCTCTGTGGGCTGACGTGAGGACGGAGGGTGCTGAGTATAAATCAAGACAAGTCAAGATTATTTATAAAGCCCTTCATCACAAATATGTCTCAAAGGATTGAGTACTGTAGAGAACTTGGGGGTTGTTATCCAGGATGGTGTTCAATTTCGCCCTCATTCTCCCCTGTGCTGTGGCCTCCAGGGGGGCACAGACTCCACCCAGCAGCAAAACCAGCCTTTGCACCACATTTTTTTTTTTTTGTTTTGTTTTGTTTTGTCTTGCCTACCTCCCTCACCTTGATGCCGGCTCTGCAGCACTAATGCAGCAATAATGGACAGTGCTCAAGCCAGAAAAATGGTCTCCTCCTCCTTCCTCCCTGCCTCCTTCTGGCAGAAAGATTAATTATTCCAAAGTACTCATGGCTAAATAATAACAGCAATATATATATATAAAAAAAACAAAAAACAATAATAAGATTAATAAGGTCAAATTAGAGATGTGGCTCACCCCCTGGGCCAATGATGCTAGTGTGTTATTAAAAAATAAATAAATAAATACCTGTAATAAATGAGTCTATACTGATATTCTGATATATTTTTGAAACTGGCCAGTTCAATGAAATTGAATTAATGCATATTTTCTAGGAATTTATCATACCCATAATAAAACAGATATCAGCAAATAAGCAGTTACTATAAGCATGTCTCTCTCTCTCTCTCTCTCCTCTCTCTCTCTCTCTCTCTCTCTCTCTCTCTCTCTCTCTCTCTCTCTCTCTCTCTCTCTGTGTGTGTGTGTGTGTGTGTGTGTGTGTGTGTGTGTGTGTGTGTGTGTGTGTGTGTGTGTGCCGGTCCAATTCTACATGTTGAAATTTGGCTGTTTAACCTTTGCATTGGGCTGTGTCCAGATCATTCTGAGAAATTAGGGAGCTGCCACTGCTCTGATGAAAGGTCTGATGATATTTTTGATCGTGAAATAGTGCAGTTTTTACTTAATGGCATAAATGACTGGGGCCATTAGAACAGAGTGCATTTTTTTCAATATTGAAAAGGGCCAAAGGAGACATAGTTTTCCTAGTAGTTAAACTAAGCTTTCAGGGCAGCTGTTTGCAAAAGTGATGCGGTGCAGTTGACCACTTGACTCCAGAGGAACTGGAGTTCAAAGGGGCAATGGGTAAATTTTGCTTTTGCTGTATTGTTTTGTTGTGATGTATTCGTTGTATGCACCCAGGACTCCCTGGAGGAACACTATATTTTTACTGAGTGGATTATCATGGTGAAATGAAGAAGATGATGATAAAGTTGATGAGGTTTTAGCGTCATCCCGGGTGATTGCCAGCACTAACTCTGTACAGGCCAGCTGTCACTCTAAATTGGGATTGGACGGGAATTTACAAGCAGGGAATGAGGATCTCTCCTGCTAACATGTTTTTTTCTCTCTTTTTTCTCTGATTTCGCCTGTTTAGCCCACCCTTTCTTTGTGCCTATACTGAATAAATCTCAAAAGCTTGCAATAAACAGATGTAAACACTCTGCTAAGCCCGTCAAATTGGCCAAGAGACAACTGGTTGCATTTGACAGGGCTAAGTGCTAGTGGTGAAACAGCCCATATTTATCCTCTTGGCTCTAGGTGACCAATTGCAGATGACCTTGTTTGTCAGTTGTTGGATGTTTTCAACAAGCACCTAAAGGGTAAACATTCAACTTCAAAATAAGAAACTTGCTGATGCCATTAGTACCAGAGAGAAAGTACAATGTGTGCTTCCAGTTATCAGCTTCACTTGCTGCGAAAGTGCAAATAATATTTCTAATAATATTAGCAGTAGCACTGGTCATATTTCCTCCCAGACTCAGTGTTTGAAAGCAGTTATGTGGTGCAAAAGCATATTTTCCAATTATTGACAGCCTTAATAAGCCAAAATATACAGTAATCAGTAAACAAAGTATATAGTAACGCCATTATTTTTATCCATTAATAAACTGTCAGTGAAGTAGGGATACTGCATGTAATTGAACATTATAGGTGCAATAAATTACTTAAATAGTTTTTTTTGTGTCAGTCAGGATGTCATGAATACATTTTAAAAAGTTTTCCCAAGCTTCAGCATGGTAAGGTGAAAAGTAAGACGTAGCTTTAGAGAAGACTATGGGGAGTCAAGATTTTTCTGCAACAAGCATCAAGGGTCATTGAACTTTTGTTTTTCACAGAGTGCAGCACTTCCTGTTAAATGTACCTTGTCTTTAACAGGGCATCATGCAAGGCTCGCATAACTGCATTGGAAAAGAAGAGGGAAAGAACTGGGGCAGAACTATGGCAAAGATGGATGTCAAGAAAAAGTCATTGTGTGGGTCAGATTTGTGCAAAGCCAATTAAAAAAAAAAAAAAAAAAAAAGAAAAAAGAAATCTAACTGTGTAATTCTTACTCTCAAATAGGTGTGTAATGCACTTGAAACAAAACAGCCACCCTTTGCCGTGGAGCCAATGCTGATGTGCAATTCTAATAATTTCCATGGCATTTTCAAAAGTGCATGTGCATCCAATCTGCATAAAGTGATTTTGATTCTCTTTAACCCAAGTCGCCAATTAGCAGCTAAAATAAAAAAGGCTTTAAGAACCTGAGAAAACCTCTGATACACCAAGCTCATAAATAATACCTACCACCACCACTACAGACCACAGCTAGTACTACTACAATGGTGCCTACATCTTGTACTACTACTTATAATATTAATAAGAAGAAGCAGAATAATATGTTTTGTTTGTATTAACACTTTTCATTTCACTTAAAACATGAAATTGCAAGAGGTGAGATAAAAAATAAATAACGTAGCAACACTGAGAAAACAGTAAAAATAATGAGATCAAAACAAAACAAAATAAAACAAACAAAAAAAACTTAAACTAGGTTACTCTAATATGCTAAGATAAGTTACAGGGGAGGTCAAGACGTGTTTGATGCTGATATGTTATGACATGCAAATAAATAAATAGATAAATAAGAGATAAGATGAGAGAAAATTACATCTATCAAAACTGAACACGTGTAATAAACAGCGATATACATTAACACATGATGCTTGGGGATCTGTCATTACCAAGAATCCCTGCTGAGCTGACTGGTGAAGGCTGTGGGCTCATGCAGATATAAGAGTAAAGCTGGGTGGAAAATTAAAAGCACAAAATGTCAGTGATCTCTACAGGCATTAACGTCTCTGCTAATTACTGAAGTTGAAAAATCAAACCTCATCTTGACTGTCCTTCGCTTCCTATCGGTCCCCCTATCAGTCCTCTTTGGCCTTTCGAAAACGGAGATATTAAACTTCATTATGGGATGTGGGACTTCAGAGTGGGACAGCACTCTAGCAGTTGGGGGTCTAGTCTATTCAGTGAGAAGCTTTCACATACGGAGCTTACAACTGAAAAAAATACATTTTTTCTGTTTTCATAATAATTAAAAATGACAGAAATCGATGCCTCTGTACACTTGAGTGTGTGTGTGTGTGTGTGTGTGTGTGTATGTGTGTGTGTGCATGCAGGCTCAGTAGTCCCAGTGCATTTTGGTCTTTGCCTGTGGCGATTGTGGATCGGAGTATCTTGACAGTAAGCCCTGGTAATTAATCTCTGTTTGTACAGAGTGACTTGGCTAAAGGAAGATGTTACACAACCATCCCTCTGTTGCCCTGCTCACACTGTTACTGAGCCCAAGCAGATTACATTTGAGCTGCTAATGAGGGGTGTAGGATACGAAGCAGAAACATGCACATGGAGATAAACTCATGACACAGACCCGGGATGACACACACACTGGCTATCAGAAGCGTTCACATGTAGTGGGAAATAAGCGACTGACCCACACACAGGGACAGCGTTCCCGTGTTGGTCACTCAAATAAGTGCTCCGAAGTTTAATAAGTGACAGCTCAAGGGGAGGAGTCTAAATGAGTGTGAAAGGTCAGATTATTTTATGGCTGACATTTTAAAATGCGCATCATAGATAGAACAGTTCAAAAGTCCTTAAATGTCAACACTAATGAGGGCTACAGCATATTGATGTGACAAGGTGATATTTTCAGTATCATGATAGCACCCGCACATGGTTGGATTTGAAAGAGGTCGCTTTCAAAGGCATCATTCAAAGCATATATTTCCATGGCTTTTATGTATATTAATTGATTAACAGGACAGTATGAATGAACTTGTCCATTTGCTAAATTTTGATGGATTTTCAGTTCACTTCAATGTGGCTTAAATTTAGCCAAAGAGCCATTTAGTTTACCTCATGGTCATATTATGTTAATTGACATTTTATTTACTTACCATAGCATGAGTCAACATGTGTCCTCTCTACATGAACTTCCCTCTTAATTCTCAATACGCTTGCTGAGTCAATCATCTTCGTTTTGTTGTATAACCGGCAGGGTTTCGTGATCTCATTAAACACAGCGCCTATGCACTGTAGGTTAATAAAGTATTACCCTTACCAGGCGTGCAGTTATATATAACTTGCTAAGCTTTACATTAGTTTTGCTCTAATCTGTAAGGGGAAAAAAAGTGCTGGAGAGTGATTCTGTAAATACATGGGAACTTGCAAATAATCCAGTGGTAATCACACAGATCAGTGTTGCTGGGTTCAAAGTATGTGCCTTCTCAACTTGGCAATCCAACCCAAGTTGTACTTTAGTAAACTACAAAAATCTTCTGTGCAAGTAGTTTATTTATGTGACAGACTAACTATATGTTTGTATGCTCATAGCTTTGCTTCAACCAAGTGTAGGAAGCACTATATTACAATTCCATTACATTACAATTGTGTCTCCTTCAAGCTCGGGTTCTCTACCAGAGGTCCGAGAGCCTGGGGGTTCTGCACAGTATCTTAGCTGTTCTGAGGATGGCGCTCTTCTGGACGGGGATCTCAGATGTTGTTCCTGGAATCTGCTAGAGCCACTTTCCCAGTTTGGGGGTCACAGCCCCGAAAGCTCCGTATATGTGGAGCGCCATATGCATATAACCAGTGGACTGCATTTGGAGATTAACTTTAAGCTAAATCTGGTGCAATACATCAAATGAAACCTGCATGTTTTAATATTGTACATGGCCTTGTACAAATAACTTAACTGATCACTAAAACACACACACACACACACACACACACACACACACACACACACACAGAAAAAGAAAACCAACCCCTGTTCATTTTGAGGGTGAGAAAAAAAAAAAAAAAAAAGGTCACATAGTGGTTATTGCTCACTAATCTTCCAATAGCTGTTTTTTAAACAATATCTTCATTTTGCTGATACCACTGTTAACAGTCCATAGGCAATATTGATTCTATGTTAACAGGCATTTTGGGAGAATATGTTCACGTTCTTGATACCTCATTTTTGGGCTGAATCTCTGCTGCCTCAGAGATGAATCACCTCACATGTTGAAGAACATGGCAAAAGGAGCATGGGGGTGAACTCCTCAAAAGTTAGTCATGTGCAGACTGCATTATTCATACAGGACTCCTTGTACTCCATGCTCCGCTCTCGCTGAAGAGCTTGTACCTCAGCTGATGAAAGGGCTAGCTGTGACGGCATGGTGCTGTGGTACACTGCAGGCAGTTGTGTAATGATCAGAGCGATTCGCTGGCTGTCCTCAGCAGCTGCCACCCTGCCCAGTGGAGGGAGAGGTGCCAGAGCAGGGGTCCATCAGCCAACTGCTGCTCTGTAGAAACTATACTTTCCTGGTATGCACTAAGCCGCTGCACCAGACCAGAGCAGATCAGACCATGCTATTCCCGCAATTACTGACCCATCAAATGAAAATACTGTTCTGGCAAAGAGTTATATCATACCTTAAATTAATGTGATGGGCTCGTTTCCAAAAAAAAAAGCATTTTAGCAGGATAATCATCTTTTCCCATTTGCTTATTGAAGACTCAGATGCTCTTATTCTCCAGTGCTTATGCTACAGCTTATTATCTTTTTTTGACTGTCAGATATAATCGGTATTTATATGAAATATTGATAAAATGTATTTATATTCAATACTGACAGAAGTTACTCTACATGAAATTCGTCCTCAGGGGCACCACCCTTCGGAGAGGGAAATTTGACAGCCATTTTCTTCATTCAGTCTCATCATATAAACTTAACCATCAGTTTGACTGATGATTAACTTAATAACTGCATCTAAAATTACTACATCAATAGCTAGTAAATATTAAAGGATCTTTTTTCCACATTAAAGTGCCCTGCAAAAAAATCTCCATCTTGACAAGTAATTTAGTGAAAAGTCTTAAAATCAAAATCATTTCATGTTTTACAAGAAAAAAAAAAAATAATAATAATAATAAAAAAAAATCTGCTATCCTAGGGTCAAATATAAATTTGTTGAAACAAGGCAGCATAGTGCCAATCAGCCCATTACTATTGAGAAAATTTCACTTTATTCAAGAAATACCTGAGGCTAAACCAGTGGCAGACAAAGCCCAGTTAAAAATAGGGGGGAACATCTGCCATGAACATGGCTTTACCAATGCTCAGTGCAGTGCAGCAGCACAAGGCTAACTGCTATTTTAGAGACAGTTCATCAGGATGAATGACAAGCGTCAGGGTGTGAACTTCACCAGCTGAGTGGGAAGACAGCAGGATTAAATTATATGAAATTATATATATATATATATATATATATATATATATATATATATATATATAGTATATACCTTGCTTATTCAAGGAGAAATGCATATTACAGGTTTAAATGTCTTTGAATATCGAGAATATCTAGTGTAAATCTATACTTATTTTCAATCACTGCTGTGACGCTTGCTATCCATGTCAGCACCTTTATTTGGAGTGAATGTCTTAAATTACAAGCTTAGCTGAGAAAATGTATTCAGACCAGCACTCTAATACAGCCAGTCACAGTGATCTTAATCAGGGACATAGATGAGGGTCAACCCACCTAAAGTCAGTTTACACACCTTTTATATTCACAGCAGCAAATCAAGCTGATGTAAATTAGACTTTTAATGAAATGATTACAGTGTGGAGTTTAGTTTCTTTTCTCTTTTTTATTCACAACTACATCACTGATTCTCACAGATCAAACTCTCCTCTTCCTCACGCTCAGACAGCGCTACAGCCTCGAGAGCTTGACATGCAAGTCTGGCTTGAACTCGGAGTTGCTGCTCACAGCTGTATCATGTGGAATTCGCTAAACAGTGGAGGCCATTTTTGCAGTGAAGCAAGAGCTCAGCTGGCCCGGTGGGTACCCTGAAACAAACGGCTAGGTCTGGGGATTTTAAGGCCGAGTCTCCCACTTTTTTTCCACCTCAGTTGGGACAGCTGTTGTGAAATCTGGATCCTGGTGTTTCACTTTGTGGTTCATAACTCAAGAGTTAAATCAAATCCAACAAAAGGCAAACTGCATCGTGCCACTTCAGGCATTTTGACAATCAGAATTATGCAACGGTGGAGCCATATAAAATGAAAACCGTTGTTGATGAATACCATTTTCTTTACTTGTGGTGCTTAAAGACAGTTTAAATGTTAGCTTTACCTTTGGCAGGATTTCTTCCCTCACTCTCTTCGATGTTTTAGATCCTTAGGTGCTGAACTAATGTTATAATTTTCCCAAATGTGCAATTTGTTCAAAGAATTTTGTCCTTGACATTAATAATTGTACACATAATCATCACCTAACATGGGCAAACAATGCAATATATACAGAAAATCAGTACACGCTGATAAATGCAACCATTTTATTGTAAAATTCCACAGCTGTGTGCAGTTCCCTTATGAAAAGGATTTTTTTTCTTCAGTACATATATAGTATATTATGCAGACCCTAACAGAATTGATCAGTGCCCCTTTTATACAATACTCAAGAAATATACATAGATGGCAAACAACTAACATATCTATGGGAATCAGATGAAATTTATTTTGTTTTTGGATACCAGTTTCCCAGCTCTGCAATTACAGCGTGGTACATTATTTTGTTTTTCTGCAGTTTGACAAAATACATAACAATAGAAAATATCTACATGTGCTCTTCACATATAGGTTTCATTTATGGGTCCCAAAATAAATAAGATCACTTTCTTCAGATAAATACAGTGCAGTAAATGTCCATGTTGATGCAGGCAAACGACTGAGGCCAGATGGAGTAATGCTTCAATTAGTCCCAATTCCTTGAAATATCCCTCCGTGTCACCGACCCATATTCACTGTGCACACATGGTTATTAACACCGTTCATTTTGACACCCTCCATAATCAGTACCTTTGTTTGCAGTTACAGTGGAGTGTGTGAAAAGATACAAAACAGTAATCATACAAGCTTCAATTATCATGAAAAAAAATACATTAATGTATGTATGTTTTTGCATCACTCTTCAAAGACAAGACATGCTTGACTCTCGACAATACAAAAAAAAAAAAAAAAAAAAAAAAAAAAGCTTCTAATTCACACACACAAGGACAGATTATGTCTGCCTGGATAAACATAATAATTGTCCCTGTGATTTTGCGTCTATACAAAATAATAATAATAATAATAATAGTAATAATAATAATAATAATAATGATAGCATGTGCACCTGTGGATAGGTATCTCAAAAGAAAACTGAGGCTAATGTCTGTTGTACATTTTCTTCAAGAAAAGAAAAGAAAAAAAATCCATTTTTATTTATTTATTTTTTTTACCCACAAAGTAGGCCTGCAGTGTAAGAGAAATCACAAATGATATTACTGTATTTTTTTTTATATTCTTTATCACAGGTGGCAGTTTGGCACTTTTTTTTCACCTCCTACATGTCTTTAAACTACTAAACACTGATGATAACCGATGTACACTGCTACTGACACACCTATTTCCTTCAGGATGTGACAGGTACAGAATGTGCACACAGAAGACAAGTCAAGTTATTACTAAGTGGCAGCTGTGCAACACAAAAGGACCAAACACAATCGGGGAAGAACAGGACGTACAAGCTAATCCGGTAAATGCAGGTGGTGTCGTTGTCACTGGTGCTTTTATAGATGAGACAGTTATAAAATAGCACATAAAAATAAAATTAAAAAAAATAATAATAAAAATAAATAAATAATAATAATAATATCATTAACAGTTGCTTAGACAACCAACCATATTCTTTTTTTTTTTTTTTTTTTTTTTGGTGGCTTGGGAGTATCTTTTTCTCTGAAAACATTTAGGTTTACAGTTTCGAAGCTGCACAGTAGGTAATGTAGCAACTCATTTATTTAACAGATACAACAGTTTGACAGGCTTTTGTGAGACGCTGATTATAACATAGAAAACACAAGATAAATAAGCTCAAGCTCCATTACTACGTCAATGAAAATGTGTCTTTGATATAAATGACAGCATTCTGTGTTTCTTTTTCCGGGGCTATATGAACATAAAATACAATTTCTCTCAATAAAATGAATAAATAAATACCATATATCAATAAATAAATAAATACCCCCCACAATATCCTACATAGTCCAGCATGATACAGTACATCTAAAATATGATGATATACTGTAACAATGCTGAAATTATAAAATATATACCCATTTACAAAATCCCTAGGACTTGACAAGTGTTTCCTTCCATTTGTAGCTTATGTACATAAAACACTGTGATTTACACCTATTCACTGTGAGATTGCAAATCATACTGAAGCACTGTCTCCGTTTGCTGCATACCGGTGTCTATCAAAAGTGTGAGGGGTTATATTTTATGTGTATATCATACACAACATTCATAATTCTTCTGCTCTAGCTGATATGGTGAAACGGTACATTTATTTTTTTATTTCTTCATTTAGCCTTGTATTTAAAGCAAAACTAAATGAAAAGGAGAAAAAAAGAAAGAAGTGAAAACAAAACAAGAGAAGTTAAAGCTAGACAATGAAAATAATAGAAATTCTGCCCAGCCCATTCAATCAGTTTTTGAAAGTCATATCATTTACATTGACATTTTTTTTAAATTATCAAAGAGACAGAAAGAGAGAGCGAAGCTGACACTGAGGCTTATGCATCTGTTCCGGCCACAAGCAGTTTGCTTTTTTACTTGAATGGAGCTCGCGAGTTCATTAATACTTCAGCAGTGAGTACAGTAGTTTTATTTCTCACCTTAATAAAAAAAAAGAAAGAAAAAAAAAGAAAAGGTAGAATAACCCCTGTGGTGCTTCAGGGATTTCAGTGTTTCTCATCGCTGTCTGCGCTGATGTTTCCAATGCAGATGCACTTATCATGTAATTTATAATAAAAGACGACCCAATTATTATTTTTTTAAATGTTTTGTTTAGAAAAGCGAACTTGTTTTTGCCCTGTTTCTCTTGTAAATGCTGACATTATCAAGATTCAACAGCAGTGTGTTATTATGTTAATGATTGCTTTTAACAGCAAATGGAGCAGAGGATGAGAGGTCATTGGAGTCTATCGTGTAAAGCTTATAGCTGAGAGGAGAATTATAAAACAGTTGTCTGGCCTGAAATCCTGGGCTGATCTTCCTACCTGTAGGCAAAGATGATTCTCAACTTAAAAAAGAGAAAAAAGCTGGGCACATTTTTATCATTTTATTTTCCAATTTTCCTAGAAAAAAGAAAAAGAATGTAATTAAATCCTGAATGATAATCAACAGTGCTGTTTTTTTTTTTTTAGTTTCCATAGCCAACAATAGAGGACCATAAAACATGTTGATTTTTGGCCTGAAAGGTGCATGCAATAAATGTAAACCACTATGTAATAGTAAAATATATACAGTGTCTGTACAGTTGACCGTTGATCATAAATAGCATTGTCTAGCTCTCTGACCACACATGAAAAATGCAATGTTTAATTGTGCTAACCTGTGAGCTGAACAAAACCTATCAAAGTGAATCTCCAAACCATATTAATTGTTTAGCATACTAGCTCTATTAAAGTGCTTCAGGTTTTGCTTATTTATCGTGTTAGATGCATTTAAACAATATGATAAATAACACTGTATGAGATGAGGCCATATGTGAATGTCAGTCCAATCACTTTGACAGGTGTCTGATTAGAATAGCATTTTTATTGTCCTGGACTCCTTAGAAAGAAGAGAAGAAAGCAGGTTATTTTTTTAGACCTTCATTGGGGCAAGATTACTTTTGTCTAACAAGATAGGTGTAGAAAGCAATGAACGAAGATCCTATTGAGGAGAAATGAGGAAAAAAAAAACAGCGTCTTGCTAACTCTGAGCACAGTCAGTGTTTTCACTACACATCTGCAAACCCCTTCATGCCAGTTAGTTATGATGCTACAACTTTTGCAATGCCTGCATAAGAAGATAACTAATACTGGAACGAGAAAAGAAAGAAATATCATCATTCAAGAAAAGAGCTAATTGGAATGAAAACATTGTATATTTCAGTGTGTCCCCTCCTTTAAAAATGTCCCATGCTGGAGCAGAATATATAGAATGTAATGAACTGTATGATAAGGCTGGCTACACAGCTGGACCTAGAGATAGAGATAAGAGACCCAGTAGACCAGGTTGAAGAGACCGAATGCAGTGGGGAAGAAGATGCGTGCATATGAGTCTATCTTGGCGATGCGGATGTGCAACCTGCCGTGCCGCCAAGCTCCCGAGCGACAGTCTTCGAAACAACAGAAGAAGCTGGTGCAGTCCTTCCCGTCCAGACACTCGTAGCCGTACTCCTCATCCCTCTCCTGCATGTGTGTGGCGTTGTTCATCTGGATGGCTGTGGCTGAGCGTGGGCGGATGTCTACCGTGGGTGTCTGCTTTTGACAGGACAAAATGACACAGTTAGCCACCAGCGCCCAAGAGATGACACAATAGGGAGGGGACTAATTTAAGCTGCAAATTTTCTCGCACTGTGTTTTTCTCATTAGTTATCAAAATGTAATTTGCACCTTCAAATTGCCAGTGGACCCTTTTAAAGGAAATGTCAAGGAAATACAAATAGGCCCTTAACTAGCATGTGAGATTATAATTGGTGAGGCTTATAGCTGACAATAGGTCAGTCCTCAAGGAACTAATGATGCAAATTACACCTTTGGGTGAAAGCTGGGTTGTAGCTGACATCTGAAGCAATCGCAGGTTTTTTTTTTTTTTTCTTTTTTCTATGCAGTAATCTGTTTGGCTTTATTGCGTAGGCATATGATGCTAGTGCTGGGCAATCCCAATCCATTTTTAATTCTAATGCTGCTGCAACACTTAAAAATGCTGTGAGAAAAATAAAAATGAAGCAAACAGATGATCACAGATC
Source organism: Myripristis murdjan (assembly GCF_902150065.1). Classification (NCBI taxonomy): domain Eukaryota; kingdom Metazoa; phylum Chordata; class Actinopteri; order Holocentriformes; family Holocentridae; genus Myripristis; species Myripristis murdjan. The sequence goes on along the minus strand of NC_043993.1, from coordinate 9,249,718 downwards.
ATCTGTTCTAGGAACAGTTTCTTGTTTTTTTTTTTTTTTTACGAATTTTTTTTTATGCCCAGTGACTCAACAAAATGATATAATTTGGGTTTTGCATGAATGTTGTAACAGTTTTGCTGAAAGAAATTCAAGACATGTTGTGTATCTGGCTTATGATGCCGCAGGAGTCTAAGCTTAGACAGTAGCATTTGTTGGCAGGCATACAGCGCACAGCTCAGTATTCTTCCAGCCCACACGTCCTGTCACTGAACAGGTTAAAATACACTTCGTTTTCAAGCTCTGCTCACCGCTGGAGGGCACATGCCTTTCATTTGTGAAGGTTCCTAAAATAGGACAGTGACATCAGCAAGTCTTTGGCTCTGTCATTCTAAAGGGAGACAATTAGTATTCAAATCGGCCATTTTCATCAGCTTTTATCTGGAAATGCCATGCCACCTTTGCTCAAATTGGAATTCTGGCTCTTTGGCAGATTAAATACTTCCCCCTTTGGCAGAAGTAGAAGGCTCCCTGACCTTGCAGATAAACTAGGGTGTCAACCTCAACATTTAGAAATACACAGTGAGTCGAGCATACTCCAAAGGTCAATCTCTAAGAATGCTATATTACCACTTTCATATTAAATAAATGCTGCCAGCTGTCATGTAGGAGGTTCTTAATGTCCTGTCATACCATATAAACAATGAGAACAAAGTTGAAAATGACTGAACTAACACTAAAGATGATTTACAGAATATATTTATGCCAGGTTTTATAAGAATATGAGGAAACACATTAGGCATCAGATTTCTTCTTCTTCTTCTTTTTTTTTTTTTTTTACTTTCCACAACCCTCTAACAGCAGCAGGCTGTGATTTTTCTTCCTCTTTTTCAGCCGCATCTGGGATTTGCATTTATTTAAAATATATTAGCATGGGCATGCTTGCTTAAAATATGAGGTCACAGCTGTTTGGGTTTGAACATAGCATAATTGGCTGTAAACATGCATCCTCATACGAGCTTGAAACACTTGAAACACGTGATTGAACTGTCCAGCACTTCATTCCCTCCAGCTTATTAGTTGCCCAGCACTAGTGCAGGAGGTTTGCTGTCATCCCCTTGAAAACGATACATAACCATGAACAAAAACCAAACCAAAAGAAAACAATAAAAGGAATATGGGTTAGTCTCAGCATTTGTGCTCTAATTAAAGGGTAGTCTGTTAAGTTAATGAGAGGATTAGAGAAGCAGGTTATGTGACTCGGTTCTCAAAGGGGATTGGTTGCACTGGAGGAAGCGCGGTGGAAGCTCAAGCAGAAGGAGCATAAACAGCATCCTGCCGCATGGCCTGGTCAAGCCGGGCTGTGCCGAGCCGGTGTTAGCAAGAAACAACACAGTGGCATTGGTAACTTTAACTGGCTGAAAGCAGACAACCTCTTGAGGGAGACAAAAGGTGGAAACACACAGGATCCTTCCTGGTGGATGCCTTATTTTTTTATTTGAGTTGCAAAATGTTTTCATGTTTTAACATGGTGTTTCCATACTGTAAACAGTTCATTTCAATAATATAACAATAAATACATTTAGTCTTGTGATGGTGTCTCACACTTAAAATCTAACAAATCTACCCTCAATAATATTCATGTGGAACTGTATTTGAAAAGCAGATTATCTTGTCTTAACTTGAGTGTTAGGTTAAATTTAGCTTTTTGCTGGCTCCCGCCCACCCTGTATGCTTTCTGGGTGTTTGGAGATTACTGTGTGTTAATCTGCTGAGCGGACCCACAAACTCTAATTAGACTTAACACAGTGCAGGGGTTGTCTATTTCAGTCTGTTAAGGCTCTGCTGACTCTGTAGGAAGCGTCAGGTTTAGAAGCCCAACAAACACACAGGTATAGATTTACTGGCAAGAAGGAGGGAGAGAAAAAGAAGAGGGAGAAGAAGAAGAAGAAGAAGAAGAAGAAGAAGAAGAAGAAGAAGAAGAAGAAGAAGAAGAAGAAGAAGGAGAGGGAGAAGGAGAGCTGTTGCAGCGGCTACAAGTTCACTGTGGTTACAACAACAGCAGAGAGTGAGACAGGACAGAGGGAGCCAGAGAGAATCCAAACTCGGCCTGGCCTAATACATTCCTCTGGACACGGGACGTGTGGGATGCATATTAGAAATTTAAAAACTGCATAAGTACGTCTGGCTGGCTGCCTCCGCACTGTGCACTGCAGCGAGCCCCCCCCCCCCTTTTTAATATCATTTCTGCCTACTTAGTGATTGAGGAGGGTGTATGGTAAGAATACAGGTATACAGAGAGCAAGTATAGACAGGCGTATCTGCCATATACAACAGATGAAAAGCAGTGAGGTGCTAGGGGCTCAGAGGGCTAAAATGCAGCAGACACATGCAGTCAGTAGAGGGTAACTCAGACACAGGCAATATACCTTTGAGGAAAAGAGCCGGAGGAGCTTTTGTCCAGACATGAAATAAAGAATATGTGGAATTGAAAGAGAGGAACACAAAACAAGCAATAAAATGTAAGAAAAAAAAACCCAAGAAAAGACAAAAAGAAAAAGACAAGAAGACAAATAAACACACAAAGAGAATGTCAAACGTAACCTCAAGTGCTATACTGTCTAACTCAAAATGGAAAGAGAAGAAATACACTGCAGAGAGACATACATATTACAAACAGACACAGGGGAAGATGCATGGTCGGATATATCTCACATGCTTCTTACACCAGGATCACCTTTGAAAAGCTATTACTAATGCAAATATTTGTATTTAGTTATTTATTCAATTATGCATTTATTTATTTGTTTATTTACTCATATATTTAAATATTTATTTATTTATTTATTTTTATGACTACATCAGTAAATCAAAAATCATAACATGATGAGCTCAGTTCTTGTTCTGACATGTTTGCTAAACACACATGATTTATCTCATTTGTATCATATGAAATACTTCATTGTAATTTTACATTAAGTGATAAGCATTTGCTTTATGCAGTACATGTCAACAATACCTGGTGATTCTCATTTATCAAGCATTACGTCCTTGCAAATTCTAGTATGCATACATTTAACAGACTGATTAAATTATCATTTGTTGTTTTCATGCATGATACAGTCTTCAAAAAAAAAAGAAAAAAGAAAAAAAAAAAGAAAAAATAATCAGATCGCAACACTGATATGGGACACCCCTGTAGCATCTTCAGAAGGAGAGTTAGATTACATGGAACTCAAACAGCTTACAGGAAATCAAAGGAACTTTTGAACTTTTTTTTCCCTCGATTTCCTATTATTTTCATATTTTTAACTATTCATGAAGATCAAAAGGATTTCAGTCAAAGACCCCCCCTTTCCTTGCTTACTTCCTCCTTCGTGCCTCTTGGCAGGCCGTGTTGAGAACCTAGAAAAGTCCCTCTGAGAAGGCAAACTGGCATTACACCTTCCACTTCATTATTCATTCATTCATCCACTGAGGCAGTTACTTTAAACCCTGCAGCAAAAACCTTAGTTACTGAAACTAGACTGTTCCACTTCTCCCTAAGTTCCAGCTCAATATTTCAGTCCCAAAATACTACATATCCATATGCAGACAGAGCTATTTAACAATCAGTATGTCTTAAGTAAATCTATGCAAATCTAATCCATAAAACCACCCTCATTTAGTCAAACAAGGACTTGAGCTGCCCTACAACCTTTTAAAATCCATAACCTGTATTTATGTATCACTAGCTTCAATAACATTTTTCACACTTGTGGATTTCAGAGAAGAATTTGCACTGATTCCCCACCAAATTCGTCAGTTCTGGAGCTGCACACCAAATCAAATGCTCTCTTGTATCTAGTTGTGTAGGGGAAACCTGCTCCTCTTGTATTCATGTTTTTGAGGGGTCATGGCTCTTCATTCAAGCTCCTGCCATGATGCTATGTGGGATTCAAGGTTCCTATAAGATCAGCTCTTGTGTCATGTGACATAGGTCTAAATTACAGCTGTGCCAGATGTGTGGCGGATTACACAAAGGTTCCAGCTGACTGCTTCGCCCATTGACTAACACGAGGTGGTGGGAAGATGCTCCCTTAGGGAAGCTGATCAGTGTCATCACTTTCTCTAAGGCTTATCCCCATGCTGTATCCTGTGAAAACGATCCTTGACCCTTCACCTACATACAGTGGTATAAAAAACATTCCACATTCTAATATAGTCCACTGAAGCTCATCACAAAGTTTTCACATGGTATTTGAATATTCTACCATACATTTTCAGCGGCACTGCCAAAGTAAACAATCTTAGTCAAATACTGAAACTGAGTGAAAATTGGAATTGAGTAAAAAAGCAACAAAACCTTAAAACAGGAAAAAAAGTAATTTTTCATTTAGTTTTAGAAGGACACTCACCGGGTTTTTCTTCTTCTTGTCCTTTTTGGCACTTGGCTTCCTGTTGCTGACAAAGTAGTGCAGTGTGCCGTACTCTATCAGTGCGGCAAAGACGAAGATGAAGCAGACAGAGACAAACAGGTCCATTGCGGTCACATAGGAGACTTTTGGAAGAGATTTCCTGGCAATGGTACTCAGCGTGGTCATGGTCAGCACAGTGGTGATACCTGGCAACAGGACCAGAAAGACAGATTATGCTTGTGTTATATCAATAAGAAAATACCCTTTATGAAAATCTAAGCATTTGCACTATATGTAAAAAAAAAAAGTTTAAACAGAATGTTTCCTGTTAATGTGTCCTATGGACCAGAACCAGAGCTTTCTGAAACTTGATGTTGTTATTCTCTCCTGAATTGCTCTTTGCTTGTTGGTGTGTAAAAATCTCATATGTATGCCTCTTTGGATAAAAACATCTGCCAAATGTGAACTGTAATTGTAATTGTCATATTCTCTGGCTTCTAAGTGCTCCATGTTTTGTTAAGTTTTTTTTCTGTACAAGACACTATCTTATATGCCACAATACCTATTTGATGTTCTGTCTTCAAGATACGCAGATGTTCTCTCTTTTGAATACACAGATGGAATAAAGCCAATGTACCACATTTTTAAATGGATCTCATGATCAAATTCAGTCTGGTGCATCCTGGAGTGGCTGTTTTATGAACCCACTGCATTGCAGAAACAGACTGTCAATGAAAGTCTGATGCTGTAATGAAAGGAATGTGCTGTTGTAGGAGCTCACATTGTTTTCCACTACAGTATAGAAAACCCCATAAGGACCTTGAGCTTAGCACACATAACTTCATGGAAAAGTTGTAGAATTTTTTTTTTTTTTTTTGTTGTTTTATTCAAACACTCGTTTGTCACTAAAGTAGGATATGCTCCTAAAATAAGTTCACACTACTTTAGAAAACTGAAAAAAGGAGCAGAAGAGCAATTTCAGATTCAAGGAAGAGATGTCTATACATTCAAACTAATTTTCACAGAAAATGCTTTGGGTGTTTTTTGGGGTGCTGACATGAATCTTCAAATCATGTAGATGCACTCCTAAATTTTTAAACACAGAAGGACATGTTTTGGGTGGAAAAATATACCACTGCACAGTCACAGATCTTTTAGGTCAAACTGAGGATTAAAGCTAAAGTTTATTTGCATACGTTCCTGTCATGGCCACGGCTGTGCCCCAGTATCTTTCCAAATATTTTCCTCTGCTCCCTGTTTCCCTTGCTTTTCGCTTCTCCCTTGTCTGTCTGTGTGTGTGCTGTGGGCGTGTCTGTCTCTCTTCCTGTCTCTCCCGGCCGCTCGCTTCACTAACACACCTGCCCTGAATTCATCATCACCGCATCTTCCATTCATCAGCCCATCAGCAGTATGAGAAGATCAGGTCTTCACATTCAGTCATCGCCAGATTGATGTTTCAGGTACGCTGGATCATCTTGCCTCCCTGCCTTCCATCGCTCCTGTTTGTCTGCCCACACCATGCTGTCCACATCAGCATCTCCAGGCCACGACTACCTCACAAAACTTCCACGCCACGCCGAGTCTGGCTACAACCTCTCTACAACCTCAAACTCCATTAAACCATCTTTTACTTACCATCTTGCCCTCATTTGAGTCTACTTCAACACAAACAATGACCAGTTTCATTGGGAAACATTTGCTTTTGCGGGAAGTTTGTTGGGGAGTCTTAAACTTTGTGCAGCTACAATGCAGCATCTCTGGAGCTGATAGGGTCATGAACTGGGGACCTCTGCTTGAAATGTGGTCTCTCTACTAAAGTTGTGGGCACACTTGTCTTTTCAGCACAACTTCTGTGATTAGTTGCGCCAGATCAGAACTCAGCTGGGTCTGCAAATGTATGCCCAGACTTGATACTTCCATGCTACCTGCTGGATCGGAGATATTCCTGTGCTTAATTAGATGTATTCCGTTAAATGTGTTGATAAGTGTCTGGATTGTGCCCTCATGCTGTCCACACCTTACTGAGATCTCAAGTCAATGCGAGCCAGGCCACCTCGGCATGCGGTCTGGCTGATTGGATCCAAATGAGAGCAAGATCCAATCTCAGCGTGTACATACTTGACAGTTAATGCATCCTGGCATGACCGGATGACAAAAGTTGTATTGAAGAGACAAATGTAACAGTGGCCTAAGTGAAGATGTTCCTACATAAAGACTACATGTTTTTGATATTATGTTTAGTCTGCTATGAACCCTGCAGTCTTCCTTAGAAATGTCATATGATGTCATCAAAAAATGTGTAGTCTGTATAACATATTATCAAAACTGAGACCAAATGAACCTCTTTGGATTATTATGTGGTCTCCTTAATCCCCAGTCCGCCTGGCTGCCCAGGCAGAATAAAAGCTGTCTAAGTTGAGTCTTGAATGCAGATTCTCAAATGCTGCTCTCAGTTCTTTTCTTTCAAAGAATTGAGTCTGAGACAGACAAAAGGTCTCTTTCACAACACTACAACAATGGATTTTTTTAGACTGCTTCACAGATGGATGCATTATTTAAAGCAACATTTATGAATGAGCTGCTTTTGTAACTAAAACCCTGATTATGTTTCCGTCTCTTCCAACTAGTTTAGTTCAGAAATATTTAAGTGTAAAGCTGAAGGTGTTAAAGTTAATTTACATGTACACAGTTTATGTAGTAACAGATTGTGAATAAAAGGTCCCCACTCAGTGAAAACAAACAATAAAATGATTCAAATGATTAAGTAATAATAATGGCTGATCACTGTTCCAAAGATGGACCAGTGGGATGCTTCGTGGATTAGTGAAGAGATGAAAGGATTACAAACATGGAGAAACATGCTGTTTTACTGCAAACTCTTAGTATTAAGATAACAAATGACCATGAGGGAGGGGAGGCCAACTGTTTTACTGCCCCCTTGATCCACATACTTTCCTGATTTAAGGTTCAGTCGCTGTGGACCACTATACTGACGTATCACATGTCCACCATCTGGTCATTTCTCTCCCCCTCTCTCACCTCTTTTTCTATCGCTGTTTCACATGATAATGTGGATGGAGGCGGGGTGATGGTACATGACGAGGAAATGCGCTGCTAAGTACATTGATACAACAGATTAGCACAACAAACAGACCACTGCTCATCAAGCAATCAACCAACCAACCAACCAACCAGACGGCAATTCTTCCATCAAACAACCACATGGGATACTTATGCAGACGACGATTTGTGTCTAAGTTTAATGTGGAATGAGAGACATCATTGTGCTCCAAGATTAACGCTGCAGTATTGTGAGTGATTTTGATATTCTGCTGGATGGCACTGAAGGATTAAGAATTATGTGATCAGCATTAATCCCCTCCCTAGCCAACCGGCTGAGTGTACCTCCCCCGTTATCTTTCAAAGAGGAAATTAAGATATTTGAGTCTTGGTACAAATTTAGCAGGCAATTAATAGTATTATTATTTCTTTGGAAAATCATGTCCGGGGCTGCAGGAACATGAAATGATTTAACCTCGAATTGAAGAAAACAAAATCACCTATTTTTAGAGGGATTAAAACCTGACAAAATAAAGACAGAGGCAAGGTTGAATAAGGCCTCCTGCCTGCCGGGATTGGTTTACATTCAGTGATGCTCGTTAATGATCACATCGTGAGGACAAGAGGTCAGGATTAAAGCCTGAAGGGCCTAGGGGAAGCTGACTAAGGAATATGTAACTTCATCATGACTGAACCCTGCATCTTCTGAGGATGTCCTCGCAATGCCAAGGGCAAGTTCAAAAGCTCAAAGATTTCCTCGAAATCCTCATGCTTGTCCTCTTTTTTTCATTTCTTGTCCCTTCTTTGCATTCGGTGAAGTGGCCACCTGCATTATTATTGTGCTGAGGCTGCATCTCTGCATCTTCCCTGCTGTATTGCATAATTAATGCCTCATTAAGGCATGCATAAAAACATATGTGCCAGGATAGGCTCTTCTAATCAAGATGGACCAGATTCCTTAGCAGCTGCCCTGTCTCTCAGGAGAAAAGAGGGGCGGGGAAAGGAAGGAAAAGAAGATGAGGAGCAGAGAAGAGAGGAGAAGAGAAGAAAAGAAAAGGGGAGAAAAGAGGAGAGGATAGAGGAGGAAAGGAGGAGATGAAAAATACTTTTTTTTTTCTCAATTTGAGATGGTTTCTGCCCACCACAGGTTTCTTGATGTGTTTCATAGTGAGGAGTAATTAAAGACTGAATGGCTAATGAATCTCTCTGGTATGATCACAGCATATGTGTGTTTGGGTTAGGTGGAGCTATTATGATAATGAATTAAGAAAGGATTTTTCAAGACCTGGTGAGCAGCTGCACTTTAAAGGAAGAGGAAG
>NC_043993.1:9095966-9238466 GCF_902150065.1 Myripristis murdjan | reverse complement strand
TTTTTGATGAGAGAGACAGAGAGAGAGAGAGATAGAAAGAAAGGGAATGAAAAAGTGCATACGTATGTGTGTGTATTCTGTGTCTGTGAACACGTGCGTCATCTTGGTTACGTGAGTGCATGCCTTGTACTGGATGGGCAGAGACCAAGCCTTTGTGATCTATCCCAGCATGCACCTCTGTTCACCCAGCCACTGATATCATCATTAAATAAACTAAGTGCAATAACCTCAGCGGCACAACCATAACTGCTCATATCTCCATGCGTGTTTTCTGCTGATGCAGGCAGGTGCACAGTGCATTGCTGTGCACTGCCTCAATTTGTAGTATGGGAGACACATGAAGCTCTGCTCTCAGGGGTCCCACAGCCCACTATTTTGTTTTTATTAACATTACATTAGCAGGGGCCTGAAAGTTCCCAGTCAAAGACCCCTGACAGCTGAGAAAGTGCCGGTTAATACACTTATTTCAGCTTGGTCAGCAGCACCAAGTCTCAGCTTCCTCCTTCACATTCCTTAACACTCTTAATGATAATGGGCTTTCCACCATGGGGGCGAGGTCATTGGCTGGTGCAAGACACTTCCGCTGTATGCCTCCATTAGGTTGTTTGCCAGTTTCAGGATATGGCACAGTGTTTCCCAGGTAGACACTTTGCAGAGGTGTTATCGACCGGTGCCCTCCATTCTGGCAGACTGATGTATCTGTATCAGCTTGCCTGCCATTATGGCTCTATAATAATGCATCTGTTTGCTAATGACTTCCTGATTTTACTCAAAGCAAAATGGTTTCCAGGTGCCTTACTTGCTTAAGTATCTGGTTGGGATTTCTTGATATTGCCTTGCAGGGAGGAAATAGCTCAGTACTTAACAAGTAAGCAGTCCAAACACAATCAGCGGGTGAGCATATTAGATTACACAGTCATGCTTTGTGTACAGTGTATATACAGAGTGGGCTACAGAGTATTGGTTTTAGGATGCCTTCTAAATATTGATCTATATTAAGTGGTGGAAACAGTGGAGCGAAATGTATTGTCATTGCTATAAACACATTCAAATTTCTGTCATACAATTTGAAATGTTGATCTTTTGTGTAATGCACACATAAGCACGGATAGCAAGTAGAAATTACATATGCATGCATATAATGAATGTATGTATATGGCAGCTCCCTGGGGGTTACATGGCAGAAAACATATATTAGGGTCAAATCTGTAGCTTCAGCTGACAAACCTGTACACCCATATTTACCCCTCAAATTATAAAAGTGTACCCTCAAATCTGTAAACCATACCACTGGATTCATGATCCATGCACACAGAAAATAAACCATATATTTGTGGTGCAATTCAGAGTCAATAAATCAAATAAATCCAATTTATTCAGTATTAAGGATATATTTAAAGTTATATAACATTATTTCTGGTTTGTGTACTCGAGTGAATATATTGTCCTTTTCATTCTCAGTCTGAGGGGACAAAATTTGCAAATCTGAAAATACAATTTACAAATCTGTGGGTACACATTTGCAATTCGACGGTACAGTGAATCTGTGTACAGATTTGTAAACTGAGAGTATACATTTGCCAATGGATTTATTTTTTCTACCATGTGTCACCAAAGGTGTTCTGTGTATGGGTGCATTTATGTGTGAACTTACTCGAGCTATGCATCTATGTATCGTATTGCGTGGCCACATGCTTGTAGGTGTCTGCACACATAGTTGTGTTTGTGTGCAGAGGCAGCTCGATCAATGGCAGTGACTGATGGCGTAAGCACCCTCTAAACACCTACAAACTTGTTGTAACTGCCATTGTTGATGTCGGTAAATATATGGAAAAGATGTTATGCACTCTTGTGCTCATGTATATGCCTGCCTGCCTGCGTGCGTGGGAATGAAAGGTCCCTGTATATTCCTCATGCAACAACATGCGATATCAAAGGGTCTTGTGCCTTGGTGCCTCAGCGCCTGCCTTTCTCCTAATTAGAACCCTGCACAGCCCTCAAACCAACCTTATGAGCACTCCCCATCTGTCAGAGCGAACGCATGAGGGTGTGTTCACACTATCGCTCACACTACAGCTTCCGAAGGTCAGTGGGGGGCTGTGGTTTGTTTTTACGAACTGTTTCCTTTATGGTCGGCTTTGTCTTCTGAGGTTCAAGTCAAAGATAAAAACATGCGAAAAAAAACTGTTCAACATGATGAGGGCAAGTAATTAACCTTTTGATCCACTAGCCGCTATGTCCAGTGTAGTAGATTTTGTAAGTTCTACCAGCCGCTCCCATTTTTACCAGACACATACCAATGCTAAAAAAATATGATAATGGAATTATGTCAATTTCCAGACATCTCACGGTTTTTGATTGCTTACACAACTGAGCCTACTGCACCACGTGCTCTTTTTGAAAGCACTGGCAGGCAGTATCGTTTATTCAAGTCATCACAGTTGGAACCCAGTTAACACACATTAACATTACAAGCCAGAATTGTTTACACACCAATCAGAATCTCAGGCTTTCTTCGATGGTCTGTGAGATGAGTTATATCGACTAGACCAGAGGGAGCCAGCGCAACTAGAGGAGCAACACTATTTTGTCATCTGGGGCAGTGTCAGTTTCCACCGCCTACTTCACTAACAACCCAATACTCAGCAACAACATTTTCCCTGCATATTCTCCGGTCCTAAACCCCATACAGGAGTTTTTTTTTTTTTTTTTTCCAGCATGGTGGTGGAAGGTCTATGACTGAAACCCCTACATCATCTTCTCCAGGCCATGAGGAGGCTTGTTTAGATATTGCTGTACAGGTGAAGCTTGCCATGGGTGGATAAGGCATACAAGGCCTGGCAGGATGCTGACACATCATTTTTCATTAGCTTATATTGGTAAATTCATGGGAATTATTTTATCGTCAGTTACACTAATTGCATATTTTTACAGTACATTTAGGTTTTCACTCAATTTCAGTTTGTTGTTCTACAGTACAACTTTTGAAAATGTACATATGTATTGTGTCTTCATGTGTTTCATGTAAAGAGGCTGTTCTGTCGATAAAAAACAAAGCAAAAAAAAACACCATTATTCATTGCAATATGAGGTTTTTAGAGCAGTGTTTTGTACTGATCTCACCAGTGTGTAATGGCTTTTCTGTAGTGTGTGTGTATTTGATAGCTTTGGCATGCTGTCTGAAGCTAAAGTTTGGTTTTGACAGTTTGGTGTCTGACATGGTTATGAGTGGAGAGTTTGGTTTTGACATGGATGTCTGACATGCATTTGTGTCTGTAGAGTTTTGGGAAATTGAGCAAAATTTCAAGGAATGTGTCTTAGCAATCAGGAAAAACTGTAAACAAGTACAAACACACATTCTGTAAATATCAAATTCCAATTATCTGTGATCGTAGATGCAAATGAGAAATGCACACCATTAGATATTACATTATGGGCAATGGTGTCTTGCCTTGTAGAGGACGAGCAGTTAATAGTAAATAATTTATCTGAAATTCAAGGAATTTCATGCTGAAAAAGAGAGGCTATCTCATCTGTATTTCAGTCAACTCCAAAACTGGAGAGGATCAAACTGAGCCATAAAATAATGGGAGAGTTGAGAAATACAACATTTTATCTCATACTATATCCTGCCAGTGAGGCATTTTCATATTGTTCTTTGCCTTTGCCTTGTCTATGTTAAAAAATCCCCAATCTTATTATCTTATTGCTATGTTTTCATTGCATTCAGCTTAATCTGTGGCTTTCTGTTTATCACACAGGAATGAAAATCACTAATCACAGCTATGCGAAAAACCAGTCATGCACACAGCAGCTGAAAACAATTGTTTGTGGAAAGATATTGTTTGAAGTATTTTTATTAGGATCACACATTTTCCTGGCGCAAGCGATTTACTATGAGCACCTAGGCGATATAATCTATGGAATGTAATAATAACCTGGCGGGGATGATCATTCATAAGAAAACAGTGTTGTTTTGTTGTTTAGAGCCACAGAGACAACACACTCAACAGAATGACACACTACAAAAGGAGATAAGCCTATCGTTCTTGCTGTATGAGCCTTCTACCCCACTGGCAATGACAACAAGGCATTTTGCTCTATTTTTACATAAAGGAAAAAAAAAGTGGAAGGCTAATGTTGTATTTTCAAAGTATAGGAACTGTTATGATGTTCTATATTTGATGGGAGGATATTGACTGTTCCAGAAATGTTGATGGCAGCAAGGCTGTACATTATTGCAGAATTGCCACAGGGCAGTCCATAAGAATGAACCATGGTAATTCAGGATTGCTGACCAGAAGAAAAACTGTCACATGAGAACATCATTCTGCTGGCAGCCAGACTGTAAATTGGCGTGGATATGGATGGGCAGGGAGAGACCTCAGGCACATGTTGGCCATCCAATGATGGGAGACAAGCCAGACACATTGCAGAGCTGCTGACAGGCTGTCTTACTGAGCTCCTCTCCTGTCGTGGCTCATCCATATCGAAGGTGACAGTGGGCGCTATTGTGTGCATTGTGTGTGTGTGTGTGTGTGTGTGTGTGTGTGTGTGTGCAAGTGGATTTGTGAGAAATACAGTGGCTTTGCTAATGACCAGGGTTAGGCCATGGCTAGTTTCCAGGGTCAACAATACTTACAAGTGCAGAGAATGTTAACTCACCATTTCCAGTGACATGACTAGGGGCGATGCGAGTGATTAACTAGTTACCATGGCGTAGCATTCGCTTCCTCAGGGTACTGCTGCTATTCCTACCCTGACAGTGGGAGGCAAGATGATGTCACAGCTAATATCGCAGCATTGCCATCACCAGCAACTGCAGCAATACAGCGGCATGATTAAACACCAGACAGGAAGCCTGCAGAGTTTGATTGCTTTGTTGTAAACATTGTGTTTACTTTGAACGGAGACAGATGATTATCCCTCTCTCAGACACATTAATAGCCTTGAAATTACTGAGAGAAAGGCCAAATTTTATAGGATTTATGACAGCCAGTACAAAGAAGCCATAACTGCTTTGCTTGAGATGATTTGAGGCGTTGGCTATAATTTATTTTAATTTTGTGCAATCATTCTGAAAAGAACAGATGTAGAGCTTCATTTCAAAGCAAATCCAAGCCTCATTTTTATTTATTCTTGTTTTTGACTTGACTATCGCTCTATATCCGATCTCTCTGCCTTGGCAAATCCTCTAGACAATCCACACTGCATCCACAAGTGTATTTTCATCACTTCAAATAACCTAAAAACAAGCCCCCGAATTTCAGACACACAAGCTTGCTCTCTCAGTTTTATACATGTTCCAGGCTACCTCGTCTAAAAATGGCTTCATTATTTCTTATTCACATGCTGAGGAGAGATGCGATTTCACTCATTACATAACCGGCAAGTTCTAAAATTCAACCCTCTCCCTCCCTTCTTCCTATGTTTAATGCATCACCTTTTCAGGGCTTATTTTCTGTTCTACTGATCTGAACTGGCTTTGGTACAAGGGTAGGGTGGCAGAATTATCCTGACAGAACAATAGCAGCGCTGATGAGTAAGCTCACTAATACCAGATGTGCTGCAGTAAAAAATAGATAAATAAATAAATAAAAGCTGCAAATCAAAAAGACATCATCTAATTGGTGAAACATAAAGAAAAAAGACGAGACAGAATCTGGGGGGTGGAAATGATACAAAACTGCACATCCACACTTAACGCACATTGTGGAGCAGTTTTTGAATTTCCCGAGGCCTCCAAAATAGAAGACAGGAGATGTGTTCACTTATCATCTATGTGCATATGCAAGCAAAGAAAAAAAAAAAAAAAAAAAAAAAAGATACCGGAGGAAGATGTAAATATGGATGAATTAGCAGATTAATAAATCTATTAACTCCTCGATGCCCAAACCCATTATTCCTAATTAGAAGATTTAGCAGAGTAAGCAGCAGGCTTAAGGAACTCAAAGTAACACATTCTATTGAAAATATTCTGTCTGTGTGAATTTATGGTACTATTCATGGCACCGTAAATTCGCACTCAGATAGAGTTAGATACAGTTTGCTGGTGTCCTTCAGCAGACAATAGTTCACAATGAAGGTGTTCAGCCCTGAAGGCTGTGGATTATGCCTGGTATCCATAACTGTTTTTGAAAAGAGCTGCTGCTGTTGAGTTTTTAAATTTTTGATGGTTTGTGCTCCTCAATCAAATACCATATCCAGCCATCAGTAATCCAAATCATCTGCCCTCTCATCAAACTCTCTTGTTGCTTTATTATCAAAACCTTCATTGGAGCTTGCACACTCATTAATTTCCATCAATTACATATTAGCAGTATATTGAACATTCAATTGTATTTCACTGTATACCATCATTTTTTTATGTCCCAGGAAAGTTGGGTCTATTTTAATGAACAGTTTTGCCTCCGGACACTCCATTCTCTAAAGCGCAGTGTCACACAAATGGACAGCTCTGTAAAGAAGTAACCAGAAAAATGATAAAGATGACTGTGACAGTCTCCTTGATGATTTTCTGGGCATTATGGCACTTTTTTTGTTGTTGTTTGTAACTGATAGGACACTAATAACATAATACTCATCTAGATGAAAAAGCTCCAAAAACCACTGCATAAGCCCAAAAAATCAGTCTCTAATTCCACACTTTAGGTTGGTATGAAATTACACATTAGACTCTTGGTTGTCTGTTACTGAGCTTTGAAATAGAACAGTTCATGTTGTCCTACACTGCTTTAGAGAGTAATGTTGGCAAAAGCCTATGTGTAGTATTTTCTTTTTTGACCCTTGTCAATCAAGACTCTTTGTGCAACATGTGCATTCAGGGGCACTGAACCCTGAGTCTTTTTTTTTTAACTACAATATATCGTACAAATGCAAATGTGCCCTGTGCATTCCATGCATGCTGTTGTATGATACCTGGGATTGCATTCATACATGAGCCAACGTATCCAGTCTGAATATTAACAACGTACGTTTCAAGGGGTTTCATCTAGGGAAACACATTTGTTTGAAGTCGAGATAATCCTCTTAGTAAATTGTGTCCAAGCTTAGGTGACTTGAAATCTAATGTTTACTACACCCTGCGCTAGAATTACTTGTAATAGGCCTCAGATACAAATGTTCTGTGTGTGTCATGCAATATTGTATGTGCGGATAATATATACTGTGCTGCCCTAGAAGTAATATAGCACTTAATCAGATTATATGATAAACAACACTAACACTGCTAAATAGTACAACCACAAACCCGAGAAGCACAACCTGTGGCCCTACATTTGTTCCCTTCGAAGAATGTGGACTGAAATTATGATTCATGGATATCAACAAACAGTTCATTCTATTGATTATGGGTTTAACCTTTATACACTATTGCCATGTTCAATCACACACAGAGCATACCATGGCTGCTGTCTCCTTAGTTTGAGTGCTATTAGCTTTGACACTGTGGGTTGCACATTGAGTATGAAAGGCCAATTAGCAGAGTGAAAGGAGTACCAAGGACTCTGGCATGGAATTTCATATTAATTTATTGAGCAACAAGGTCTGGGCCTGCGTAGTACTGCTCCATAGAGTAGCACTAACTTGGAACTGACCTCAGCCTCTCAACCAAGTCTGTCTCAACATGGTAGCATGAGGACAGACAATTAGGTGAAGTTAAGGGATGTGTTTGTATCTGTATGCATGGGTGCGTGGGTGCAAGTGTGAGAACGCATGCTCAAGCTTAAACTCTGTTCAGGCCGTAGTACTACAGCTCTTGCACCATAATATTTCACCAAATCCCTCAAAACAAGCAGCTATACAAGCGATGCTACCAGGCTCCGTATCTATGTCTTGTGGCTCGCTTGTTATTGACAGCTGAAGCGGCCGGATATCTAACTGACATGTCTACCATCATGCAAGACTGACAAAAAACATAAAATATGTTTACAACTGTTCTCACCAATAATCCTAAAACACCTGTTTATCCCCCAGTAAGTAGGGAAAAGAGGATATCGCTGCATGTATTTTTAAGGCTTCTAAGCTCACTTCTCCTTGTGAATCTATTCTGAAATGGCACATAGTGCCTGGAAAGGTATAAGACAAAGTACAGCCTTGATAGCAAATTACACAGTGCAGCTGGTTAAAGGTGGTCTATTTCATAAAGTATACATTATCATTTTTCATAAGACACAGGGCAGAATGCAGAAAAGCAGACATTATTGCAGCCTGATCACACCACACTAACAGTGGGTACAAAAAAAAAAAAAAAAAGCCAAGGCTGCTGACATCAGACAGTCTGCTAAATGAAACTGTAACATTGTCACATTGTAACATAATACAGGCATGCCAGACTGCTCTGTAATGACATGTTAAGAACCAACACTTTCTAAATCACATACCAGTGTTGCAAGGTAACTATTAATTGCATCTTTGTTGTGCATGCATGCTATGGTACATACCAGCTATTCAGATTTTATTGTTTACTTTTTTCAATTCGTGATTAGCCTGTATGTGATGCGTTTTTACAAAATAAAGGATCAGTAGCAGTAGCATAAATAGTAGCAGCAAGTAGTAGCAGCAGCAGTACTAATGATAGTAGTAGCAGAAATACCAGTATTAGCAATAGTTGTGGTAATAAGTAGGAGTGATAATGGTAATAGTTGTAGTAGTGTTAATAGTAGTAGTAGTAGTAGTACTAGTAGTAAAGGTGTAATAGTGACAGTAATAACAGTATAGTGGTAGTAACAGTATAATAGTACTGTAGCTGTAGTAGTAGTTATAGAAACATTTCAAGTAGTAGAAATAACAGTACTAGTCGTAGTAGTAACAGTAACAGTAACAGAACTACTAAATTGTACTGCATTTAATTGCAGAATACAACATACAGTGAACACATCGTATCATAAATTACAGTGTGTGTGTGTGTGTGTGTGTGTGTGTGTGTGTGTGTGTGTGTGTGTCTGTGACTATTGCCCCACTTGAACTTTCAGGTTTCAGTACACACGATTACACACATCTTAAGCCCAAACTCTTCGTCTTAAGCCTGGCCTCCCAGTGTTAGATGCTGTTATAGTGGGAAGGATGTTTCAGTATGATGACTGCACCAGCAGTAGTCATGAGGGGCACAATCCTCCAAAAAGGCAGCTACGACAGCCTTGGCCTGTTTTTGCACTGGCCGAGCTTCCTTCCCTTTTTCCTCTCCTGTTCTCTGCTTTGATCTCACCACTCCCCAACCTCCCATCTTTGCCCACCAGCATCCCAATCCACAACAGACACCACCAGCCATCATACTCAGAAATGTCCATTCGCGCTCTCTCTCTCTCTCTCTCTCTCTCTCTCTCTCTCTCTCTCTCTCGCCAATGAGTTGATTTTCATTTTGCACTAAATGTATTCCAGTGTCCTAGTTTATGTCTCTGACGCTATGCCTGCGCTGCGGCAAAGGTTTCGTAGTCATTGAACAGGGTAGAATCGGTCTTTTCCCCAAACCTCAGTCACGATTCTGAGCTCTTGATTTGTTGTCCTGATTTTTTTTTTCCTCCAATGACGAGCAATATGCACACAAAACAGAAAAATCCAACACAACAGCTCAGCAAAGACAGAAAAGAAAAGACACACTCGCACACACAGAAAGAAACCATTCCTATTTCTCTCCTTTAACTCCCCCTTGTTTGTCTACTGCGCACCACAGGAGCTCTTTAATATGCAGGTGATGGTCGATGAGGAGGAAAACAAGAGCCTTATTTTCCCAAAGCAATTTCTTTTCCTATGGCCTATCACCATTCCCAGTTTTCAGGTGTTAATTACTGGCTTATTAGACTGTCAGCTGAGAGAAAGAGAGTAAAAGAGAGAGAGAAAGAGAGGAGAGAGAGTGTGTATTTGAGCAGGAATGTTAGCGCACAAGAGAAAGAACGAGAGAGGGGGATGAAGAGAAAGAGAGCAGACTTTTGTGACTGAATATTGTTAGTGCACGGGGCGGGTTGGGATGTGTGTGGAGGGATGAGAGAGGGGATGGGGAGGGGTGTAAATTGGTATTTAACTTCACAAAAGGAGGATTCTGGCTGAGTCAGAGCATTTTCCTCCCACTCCTGCCCATCACAACTATCACCCAGAAGCAAGAGGGAGGACGTAGGGAGGGAGCGATGGAGGGAGGGAGAGATTAGAGAGAGCTACTATTATAGCAGCAAAGTTGCACCATGGCTAATGGATTGTTTCACTGCTTCTTAACCTTTTTCTTCAGCGCAGACGAAGTCGTGCATCCTGTGGTGGATAAAAAGCTGCACCATATGATTACTACGATTAAATTACTGTTTTCATTCTCAACAAAAAGTCATGGACAACTGACTGCACACACCAGTATTTATTTTTTTATTTATTTATTTTTTGCTTTGCTCAGTGTGACATTAGATATACATTAGATAAAACTCATGTATTTCTCCTTTTTCCCCTCTTTTCATTATATGTTTATAACAACAAATTAACCAAAGCACACAACATCTTCTAATACATACAATTAAAATATACAGTTAGTCTGTATGTGACAAACTATTTGTATGTTTTCTTTTGGTAAAAATATATATTTATAAATAAATAACTATGCTGACTTTTTAATTTATTCTATCAATTTACTGTTTTGCAACATTAAGCTTGGGTGCAGGTTCACCTCTATGTGAATTTAGTATGGACGTGATTCAAAGCCAGCCCTGCTGCACATTAAACATACACAGTGTGCTAAAGCATTAACCCACAGCATAAATAACCACAGAGACACTGGACACAAAGCTAAAACGTATCACACACTGTGTTGATGTTCGAAAATGATTCTGTTCCTTCTGTTCTTTCGATGTACATGTCTATCCTGTTTTTACATCACACTTCAGTTTTACATCACTGTGAATTCTTTTCACAATCCAGATAACCCTGTGGTACTGATCAAGACAAGTTATCAATTGTACAATTGAATAATTTCACACAGTATGCGTGTGTTTTCGCAGATGTTTCATTTGATCAGGGATGTACTGTCTCAGTAACAATAAAAAACTATTGATGCTTTGGGTTTATTGCTTTCTGCCTCTCCCCAACTTTTCTTGATTAAAGCAGGCAGCTGGTGACAAGCCGCCTTGTCTCAGTGGCATCATTTTTCCTGAAGAATTCGATCACGCTTTCCCCTTAATTTACTTTAGATTTTTTTCCATATTGAGCCCATGTGTGCCATAGCTATTAGTACACCACTGCTGGGGGATTTTGCAAACCTCGCAACACTGAAACAATATTGCCACATACCCGTCCCGTGTCTTTGTAAGTAGATTTCCTCAAAGGAATAGCTTTTCTTTACATTATAACAATCACACAATGCAGCCTTGACAGAACCCAAACCCTGGGTCATTAAGCCCAAAAAGAAACAACAATCAGCTGATATCCAAGTACAATACTACAACAGAAAGAAATAGAAAGAAAAAAAAGATTGTGGGTAAGTTTGTGGGTACTGAATGATAAAAAGTTCAGACATCCTTCTTGATCTTGGGTTAGTGTGTTGCAGTTGTGTTTGCAAACTGTAGTGTCTCCAGTTGTGTGTGACTATGTGTGTGTTTGTGTGTACATGAGGGTTAGATGATGCTTTAGGTCCCCATAAGCAGCACTTAGGGGGCTAAAGCAAAGAAGACAATGATGCACTCTGCTATGCTATAAGAGGAATCTTGTGGTATGTGTGTCTCTTGTGTGTGTGCGTGTGTGTGTGTGTGTGTGTGTGTGTGTGTGTGTGTGTGTGTGTGTGTGTGTTTGTATCTATTTGTGTGTTTGTATCTATTTGTGTGTTTGTGGGTGTGTGTGTGCTTGGGTCTCTGTGTGTTTGTTTGCTTGCTCCTTCCCACTTCCACTTTTACCAACAATGCCTCGAGATTCGCCCCATCAAAGAATCATCTGCAAACTGTGGAGCTCCATAATCGGGAAAGGGCCACTGATGTGTCCCCGGGCTTTCTCGACTCAAACTGAATCACACAGGCCGACGCACACAGACAACAGGGCTGCACGCCACAGCTTCTAGAAGGTCACTCCAAGAATAGCTTTCAATACAAAAAACAGACTCGTATCCACAGAGGGACACACACACACACACACACACACACACACATGAATGTGCATGCAAGCAAATGGACATATACAAATGCTCATGCACTCATGCATGCACATAGGCGGGCACTAAAGCACTCTTACACACTCCTACTGTAAACATACGCATGCGGACACACACCATGCATGCACACAAGCTCACAGCAAAGCATACTTTTAAATACACACACAGCACATGCTTGCACACTCATAAACAGAAACAAGCTCAGATGAAAGGATGGCAAATTAACCATCCAATGTTTTGCTTAAATCACCCATGATTCACTACCGAGAGAAGGGGGAATAGTCGCAGATGAAGACACAAAGCTAGCAAATGGCATTGATTCCCTTTACGCTTGGGAGGAAAGCCTCTTGCCCCTCTAAATGATGCTTTTTCAACTCATTTATTCAGTTAATGTGCTAGGAAGATGGGCAATGCCAGCAGAGACGTCTGTAGAATAGTATTTTGTATTAAATGCAAATACACCCCACTGGCAAGGTGTAAATAGGTGCAAAAGGTGTATATAGATTTGTGTAAGGTGTATATAGATTTAGAAAAATAGATTTAGGAAAAAAAAAAAAAAAAACCTCACACATTTACATTGCTACTCCTGTCACAGCATCTTTTCCTTGACCACATTTCTGTTTATGGCATGGTTGAATTTGATTGTATATCTTGTTTTATCACCTTTGTTTCTCTCCTTTCCTAACTAACTAATGATTTGTTATTAATACTATATTATTATTATTATTATTATTATTAGTAGTAGTAGTAGTAGTAGTAGTAGTAGTAGTAGTAGTAGCAGTAGTAGCAGTAGTCAATCCTCATCAGCTTAGAGATACTGGGGTGAGAGACTTCAGTGCCTGATCATTCTGAACAATGTTGTCAATATACTCTGTTCTGTGTGTTTACAAAATGTTATTCACTTAAAAAGGACTGTCTGCTGTAGGACTGAAAAGTACCATAACTACGACTACCTCATTCCTTTCCCATATTTGGTCTGTTTCAACCATTTGTCCCCTCCTTGTCCTCCTTCTCCCGTCTTTTCTTGCTTTTTCCCCTCTTGCTCCCTGCCTGCACTGTGACATTAGTGATCCTAGCTGATCTCCATGCTGACAGATGGTTTGGAGCCCCATTCCCTGCACACAGCTTAACCCTGTCACTTAAGGGTTAACCTTGCTATACCGTTACTGTAGCCGAGTACCTAGTGCCTCAACTGCCATGCCATGTTGTGCAGCCACATCCTCTGTGTCTCTTTTATCCTCACTGGTGTATCTCTCTCTCTCTCTCTCTCTCTCTCTCTCTCTCTCTCTCTCTCTCTCTCTATATATATATATATATATATATATACTAGTGTCCTTCCAAGGATCCTTGCTTGTAATAAGCAGCAGGGAGTCAGAGGGTTATGGTGTATATATGTGTGTGTGTGTGTGTGTGTGTGTGTGTGTGTTGTGTGCCCTTGTCCTCCCATGTGGTTGTGTCTGTCTGGTGTATATTTGTGTGTATATATATGTGTTTTTCCAAGTCTGTGCCCTGCGTGTGCATGTGCAAATGTGGGTGTTTGTGTCTGGGTGGGTGTGTGTGTGTGTGTGTGTGTGTGTGTGTGCGTTTGTAAAAGCAGGAGGGGCAGCCCTGATGTGAACTGACAAGTTGAGAGACCAAGCCTTTGGACACTGGCTGAGGGAGAGAGAAGGAAAATTAAATAAAAACAGACATAGCCTGCTTAAAAACCTAAAATACAACTGCAGCAGAGCAGCAGATGGCACGTTACCCCTGACCTCCTTTCATTTCAAAATCGTTCAATCTTTCCTTTATCATGCATCAGTATTCATCATCCCTTTTTTATTAAAAAGTTTGAAAAAAGGGGGGTGGGGTGGGGGTATACAAGTGCAGAATACATGAATGCATGAGAGTGCTACTGTGACAAGTTGAGCCTGGGAGAGATTAGCCTGTCTCATGGAATGAGGGGGGATCTTTTCCTCTGGCTCCTCACTACAGTCAGCAGTGTGTACATCAAACCAGTGCACCTGCCTGCCTGTCTGCCTGCCTTACCACTTTAATATGTCTTTGTGTTGCCTTACCTGACCCACTTCAATACTTTTAACTAAGAATCTGCAACATGCTTCATATATTTAACAGCAAATCTTTTTTTATGTTTGCTGTGACTACTGTTGGGTAGGCCTTTCCACAGAAAAGTCTAGATGTCCGGAAGCTGCGACAACCATTTGTTCAGAATAAATTCAGGAAGAGGTGGTCAGCTAGCATGTTAACAGGCTGTTTAATCTCCTATTCCATCTTAAATCTTGTTCTTATTAAAACAAGTGAAAAAATCTGCCAGTGGGACAACAATAATCCCACTTGTTTCCAATGCAAATTGTCTTGTGGCTCGTGGTTTCTTGATATTAATGGGCTGATCTGCCTGATTCTATCTTGTTTCAGTAAATTTATTGTTTTTCCCAGAAAATTCCAGCAAAATATCGCAATACTGATCAGTCTGATCTCTGGGAAGCGCAGTGGGGAAAAAAAAAAAAGAAAAACAGCAATAAAATGAAGCTCTGCAAAGAGTAAAAGGTAGCTTTTAGTTTACAGGATAACTTAACTGGAATATGCTGAGACATGGGCGCCTTGAAACATTATTAATGTGCTTTTATGTGAATGTCTAAGTTGTAGTATTGCATTTCTGTTTGTATTCTGTAGAATAAATTAAAAAAAAAAAAGACTAATGAAAATTACTCTTTTATATCAGTTCGTAATTGTAATGGCTCTATTTGCTGTGCTTTAAAATAAAAAAGTCAGAAATAGCATTTAATGGACAAACACTGTGAGTGATATTTGACTAAAACATAACTCGGTAAGTAGATAATTAAAAACAAAAAGCTAACTGTGATTGTAAATATAATCTTTCTGTTTGGCCCCTGCCACAAGCAAAGCACAGATAAATAAAACAGCGTCCCCGGGGCTGGCCGGGGTTCAGAGTCCTGCTGAAGGACAGTTCATGAGGGTCAGATGCTCGCCGACATCCGGGTTTAACCCTGAGTCTTCTGGCTGAAATGCAGTTGCCCTGTTCACCGTGCCGGCCTGCTGGCCTGAGAGAGTAGGCAGAAATCACTGTACCAGAAATCATTCAGTCAAGATTAATACATGTGAGGAATATGCAGGGATCAACACGGCAGCAGGGTAATGACTAATGTTGGGCTCAGAATGCAGGATTTTGATGTCTGGAAATTTGGACGGGGTTGGGGCTCCTCCAGCATGAGCCTGTCATAAGAGTCCTTGGTGATTAATGTGTCACCCCTGCCAGGTAAATAGGGTTTTCTCTAAATATACTCTAGCAAAATGAACTCTAATTGTGCTGATAAGCATTAACTTCTATTGCTCATTTATCTCCTCTCTAATGTGGGATAAATTAATTTACCCTCTCTTGGTGATTTAATGTTAGATACAAAACTCAGTGGTCACAAAAGAAAAAAAAAATGACACATCCTAATTGCCGGAAAGATAGTTAATTAGTACGATCTTTTTTTTCCCCAGAAAGAATGAAAACAGTGATGACAGAGCATACTAGCATTAAATTCCCTCTACTTCAGCACTCCTTTCAGATGAATTACCTCGTGCACGCAGCATAGCTAAAATGACGAGGTGTTTATAAGGCTGCTCCTCCTCTGACTGATTGTTTCTCAGACAGATGCTGTGCTCATGAATCTTGAAGCAGGGCAGATACCTAAACTGACGGTAAGCTAACACACAAGGTCTCCCAGCTGCAGTCAAGGTGCTCCAGTCTGACAAGAGAGCAGATGGTTGTTTATATAAATAACAGTCCGACAGACAGGGGAGAGTCCGAGAATGTTGGAAATCAGCTCATCCTCCTGCACAGTTTGCCTTTCATGTTCACTTCTCATAAGACTGTGTGCATTTTGATCGAAACATATGTTTTGATCAAAATGCGCACAGTCTTATATCAATTTGCATAGGTCCTTTGGTCATTCTACTGCATGCTGATGGCTGTTACTTGGCTTTTTCCCTGTGTGTGTGTGTGTGTGTGTGTGTATGTGTGTGTGTGCAAACAGCTGAGCATCATGCTGCTCTGACTCTCTTGAACTGTGGTGAATTACACTACCTCTGTTGTGCTTAGTGACTTCAGTTAGTATTACCATGGGGAGAGGCGGCTAGCTCGCTTATGTGTTCATGCGTGAGTGTGTGTGCGTGTGTGTATGTGCGTATGTGTGAACATAAAGACTAAGCAGCTGTCAAAGCAGCCGGGCATGGGAGAGAAATAGAGCTTTGGTTTGTTAGCTGCCATTGAAAACAAGAGGAGCATTTTGCTCAGTCAGGAATCTGATTCAAGTGGGGGGAAAAAGCCCTGACCCAACATGTGCGTGTGTGTGTGTGTGTGTGAGAGAGAGAGAGAGAGAGAGAGAGAGAGAGGGACAAAGGAAACTAAGCACTTTTTTCTGTTTTTTGTAAGCTATGTACCTTTACACTCGGAGTTTATGCAATTATAAATTATTCTGCAATAAACAACTTATTTGAATGCACTGCTTTCTTTCAACTGCTAATTACTGAATCAAATCTTTTTTTTTTTTTTTTTGCTAAATGAGCCTGGGATCATGGTATTTGTGTAACACTGGATTATCTAACAGGGATGAGCTAGCACTCCAAAGACAATATCAACTCCAGGTTCACTGTTAATTCTAACAGAGCAACATTCAGTGTTCATACATCCATCGTCACCAGCTACTAGTATAAAATATTCACATGTGAGGTGGACTGGACCTGTATATACAATATATTTCTTTTACTGCAGGTATAGTCCACAGCCTCACCATCCAAACACACACATGCACACAGTGAAGCTTGTTTGACACTCGGTTGTTTGATCTCCTTGTTTAGGGGTCATATTCATCCTTCGCCTCTATCTATTTACAGTACAGTATTTACATTTTCATTTCCAAAACACAATAAGTCAATTTTTTAAACAAAAAAACAGTAAAAATACTTCTTAAGTGAGGTTTGCTGCTGAATATGTCTAAAATACTGAGTCGGCAGAGGTGTTGTCAATTTGTTGAGCAAGGACGCAAATTTCCCAGTATACTTGAACAAAGTAGCAACGTCAGTTCGTATTTTATACAATCAACCAAGAAAAGGTATAATTTATGAATGAATTTATAATTCATAGCAAAACATGTGGCTTTTCAATAAACAGCGCTGCAATAGGGTTTTAGTCATTACATTAGTAGAGACAGAAATAAAGAAGCATCATTTTCTGCAGAATTCAAGCATTTTTGACAGAAATAAAGTACAGACTGTCTGATTTTCTAGTGGCAGACAGGTACATCATATAATTGTCAAAATGTATTAGCCAATGGAAATGAAGAAGCACTCCTCAAGTTTAGGGCAGAAAAAGATGATGACAACGAGAGGACTTGAGGGAGGATGTTATTAAGGCAGCTCACTCAACCCCCTTGCTGCACTGTTCAGCTTCAAAGAATAACAACAAAAAGCAGAGAGCATCGGGCACAATGTTGGGTTTGTTTGCTGCTGGTTCAGCAGGGGAGTTTTGAATGTAAGACGAGATGAGCGACCATTAGCCGCAACAGTATAATCCATCCACTTTCTGTTTGGTAATAGATTAGGCCACTCAAAACTTTTGACTATGCTTTCTCATCCAGAGACACTAAACTACACCATTAATGACAGCAGACAAAACACTTAAAACATAAAAAAAAGCTCCCTAAGACTGGACCAGAGTTCAAAACTGTTGACGTCAGAGCAAATGTATTTTTTTCCTTTTTTCCCATACTTTTTTAATGATATGGATTTTGATGTTTCTAGGAAGGCTCCCAGGGCTCTTACTGTGAAAGGGAAGCAGTGTGCAGTACACTAAATGCTTAGACATACTGACTTGCAGATGATAGCAAAAATAATGACCTCTCTACCTCCTGTCTGATACAATTACCTCTACTTTCTATAGTCTCCCAGCTAATGTGCTAAATGGATGGACTATAGCCAAGAAGATCCATTCTCCTTGATCAATACCACCTTAAAGGGATAGCCTGAATAAACTGGATATCTTGGTGGAAAAAAAAAAAAAAAGGTTTATGATGGTGGTAATGGTCAGAGAGTTTTTTTTTAGTTAGTTTTTTTTTCCACCCATTTCTCATTCAAGCTGTCAATGAATGCTGACATATCAGTACATTTCTCTAAGTGTTTTCTCAGTGATTAAAACAGTAGGATTTATGAGATCCTAAGATTATTAAAAGTCCCTTATTTTAGCTTTTCAGTCAGCTGACTTGTAAATCTCCCTTTGACCGAAGGAAATGCTCCCTGCCAGACTTTTGTTCGTTTGATCAAGCCCCAGACAGAGTAAAGACAAAGATCCTACCTCACAGCAACAAACGCACAATCCTATCATAAATATAAATATATAAGCAAACAAGTGTATGCATGCAAAACAGTTGTGGCCATTTTCTTTGACATGAATGTCTAGGGAAAGCAGTTAGTTATCCCCGAGCAAAAATCCATATTCCTGCATCGCTTCTGAATGGACTCCAGCCAATACACAATGAAAAATATACTGTGTGGATACTTTTCATATTCCCTCGCTTCTTTCTGTGAATTAATGGGCACCACTTTCTTTACCACTTTCGTCACTGTGTTATATTACACCACACAGGACAGCTGGCTAGAGTACACCAGGGACCTTTGAAACCTGAAATTTATGTCAGTATTTCAAAAACAGAGATGATTCTTACCTGAACAATAATTATGCAAGCAAAGTTTTCTAAAACCTGTCTTAAAATTTGAGGCTAATCCATAATGTGCTTTACTTTCACGCCAGCAGTCATGGATACTGGAAACACCTCAGTAGTGTTAGGTAGAGAAACAGAGGAAACAAAACAGAATAGAATGGAATAGAATAGAGCAGAATGATAATAAGCACAATAAAGGAACAACAATGTGAATAGTTGCAAGTTTGAGCAGACTCATTAATTAGTGAGACTCGCCACATTAGGATAATGCTGATAGGTATGTGTATGCCTGATGAAATTTAAATATTTAACTCTACTGATTTTTCAAAACTTCAAGCACTCATTGGACTGTCCGTTGTAGCAAGCAGGCTGGCACACATGTTCAGTCACCCTTCTCTGATTAAATGAAGGTCAGCACAAAGAAATACAAAAAAAAAAAAAAAAAGCAAGACATGGGGAAAAAATAAACATTTAAAAATATTTGCATACTATTTTCAGCAAATGGATTTCTTACCTGAGACGGTCCTGACGATCTCAGAGGTGTTCCTCAGGCCGACAAAGGAGAACTGGTAGAGCCTCCAGGAGCGAATGTCACCAACCTCCACTGAGCTCCTCTTCCACTTGTACACAATCTCCTCTCTGGGGTAGCCATCTGGATGGGAGAGCAGGAAGTTAGCAAAGAACCAGTGTAATGAGGAAATGATCAGTTACCAAAGTCTACCTCCCCAACATAAAAGGACAATAAATTGACTGATCCAACTGATACATTGCAAGTCTTCCACTAGGACCAGTGCATGAATATGAGGTTACAGGTTACAATAGTTTATCAACCCACAACACTTGAAGGACAGACGACATAGAGTATACTCTTCCAGAGGTACCTGCTCTGTAACCAGTATGTAACCAGTATCCTGACACTCCCTTTGGCTTGATGCATAGCAGGACCCATCTTGTATATGAATACAAAACAGTCTCTGTGACTGTAAGACGCTTGATTTCTAACTGTATCCATTTTTCAGTGTTTCTTTTTGTTTGATTTTTGTTGTACCACAGAGTGTGCTTTAAAGCTTCCCTAAAGGTAAAATGGAATACAGAAAATCCTGAGATAAATGTACATCTGAGCACTTCTGCAGTTCAAATATAAGATAACTCCTGTTTTATTTGGTTTGATTCACCCTTACAGATAAGACGGCCCCCATAGACACACCTACGGTTTTACGGTACAAAACAATACAATGTGATGCAATATGATACAATTTTAAACAATACCATGCAACTCTATTTGTCTCCTGTGACAATACATTCCAGAGGAATCCAATGATGGACAGAGTTGCGCTCCAAAAAGGACCCACAGGACCCACATCAAAATGTTGTTCAGCTGTAGCCAATCATATGAAATTATGTTGCAGATTCTATGTCAACATGCAGACAAAATACATCTTGTACATCTGTGGGATTTTTTTTCTTTCCCCCTGGACACATTTACAAGCAGATGTATAACTGTGCTCCATGACTGTCTGTATGTTAGATTTGAGCAAATTGATTACCTCATGATTGCAGTGAAAATCACAACAGGAATCTCACTGTGCAGGACAAATGTATTATCAGAATCAAATCTAATTTTCCATTATGCAACTTATGTTTTGGTTGCTGGATTAAATAAATGGACACTAAACCGAACCAAACTAAACCAAACAAATCAAACAAAATAAAACAAACAACAACAAAAAAAAGAAAAAAGAAAACTACAACAACAAGCCTGTGGTATACTTTTAGCCTCCTCTTCAGTTCTCTGGTGGCTAATGAAATTGGAATTAGTCTACCTACACTGTGACTGGACTTGAATAAATGCACCTCAGTACCGGCACTAAAGTTTGACTGAATGTTAATGACCTCAAGCTAACTCTCTTTGGGTTTCAGTCCAGTGGGCAAGACACAAAAGGGATGAACTGTCTGCAGCCTGGGAGGGAGAGGTTTGCACAATGCACATGAACATTCCTCAGTTCGAACGTTAATGGACTTTATAATTGAAGTGCTCTCAGACATTCAGGCAATGCTGGATCTCAGAGAAACATGGGATGGAGGGTTCCACCCATTTTCCACATTATGACAACCCAGCCAGCCAGACAGCCAGCAACACACCCACATATTATCGATCAGGTGTCCTTTTGGGAGATTAGATGAACAGTACTCTTGGAGTTGAATATCTTCCTTAAATTTTGGAATTAATGGCATTATTCTAAATGGCCACTGTAATCAAGAAATGAGAATAAATATTAGGGATGAGCGAGTACACCATTATCTGTATCTGTATATGCAGTTGGAATTGACAGGGCTTAAACCAGAAGTGGATGCGGCCTAACCAGAAGTATCAATGCATAATCACATTTAGATAATTGTATGTTTTGAGAAATTATAAGGATTAGTTTATTAAAATATTTGAATTGAG
This sequence comes from Myripristis murdjan, assembly GCF_902150065.1. Classification (NCBI taxonomy): domain Eukaryota; kingdom Metazoa; phylum Chordata; class Actinopteri; order Holocentriformes; family Holocentridae; genus Myripristis; species Myripristis murdjan. The sequence continues at coordinate 9,217,180 of NC_043993.1, read as the reverse complement.
AGTTTGTTGAAAGAACAGCAAAAAAAACCTAAACACTATGATAGGTATTAAAATAGTTCCATGCATTAATCAATTTTACAGTTGGAGTGTTGATACAAAAATCTCTGAGTTATTTGGTCTGAACCATTTTCCTTTTATTGCAGCAACATCCCTTACGACAGTCACAGCATCACAGATTTTTTTGACTTTTTGACTTTCCTGTGACGCAAGTACTGACTTATGCTATTAATAAATGCTCAGGCACACCCAGCCATGCCTGCCACATTACAAATGAGAATAAAAATGATTACGTACTTTGTGTGTTGCTTACCTGTGTGTGTGTGTGTGTGTGTGTGTGTGTGTGTGTGTGTGTGTGTGTGCGTGTGTGTGTGTGTGGGGTACACAATGCATGTGCACACAGCTACCCAGTGATTTTTCTTCATCATGAGTACAGCTAGTGACACACTTTACTCAGTTGATACTGTTTGTTATCAAAAGCAAATCTATCCTTACTGGATATTTGTTTTATCCTCTTAGCACTAATAAATATGCAAATCCTCACACCCTATACTGCACTGTTTTGGGCATGGGCTGCTTGCTATCATTTAAGTGAAGTAGTCAACAGCTACTACTGCTAATTGAATACATGAATACAGTTTGATCTGATTCCGGGGAAGAAGAAATGCCTCCTTCCCCTCTGGCCTGAATCAAAAACACTGCATATGGGTTGCTTTAGAAAACGTACCAAGCTTCATGACTGCAATAGACACACTGTGTGGCACGTGCTGAGAAAATATGCCGCGTGATGAATTGCTGCATACTGCTCTGCCTGCTGCCTCTCTGAAATTCAGCCCATGTACATCAACTGATTTCCAGAGTGCTGAAAACATCCATGGCTTTCATCAAATTTGAATGCATGCTTCTTTTCCTTTTTTTTAAGGCCTACAACCCCCCGTTTCTCTTTCTTGTTGCTCTGGAGCTATTTAGGAAGCATTCTCTCTGGAGAATATCCCATGGTGCATCGCTCTGTAGCTCCATAACAGGCTGATTAGCATAACTTACCCCCATCCGGTCTTCATATGGAGGATTGGCTCAGTTGGACTTGTGTCACCGTTTGAAACATATTCAGAACATTATTGATGAAATGCAGGCAAATCAATCACTCCTTTGGTAAATGAACCATTTTGGTTAAATAATCCTCAACATGTCTGCCTGGCAATGAACGATATAATATGGAGTTCATCTCCTGGATGCAAGCATGTACTGAGACTGAATGAATGAATGAATGAATATTTAACTCAATGCATGTGTTCACTCACAAACATTTACCATAATATAATTGTAATATATTGCTAGACAACAATATTTGAATTAATTGCTATGTTGAAGCATTATTCTAATGTGTTGCAGAGTCCTCTAAGGATGAAGATAGCATATTAATTATGAAGCTTTTAAGCTATACCAGAGAAGCTGTTTCATTTACCTGGTAAACAAATAAATAACTACATACAAAAGCATACAGGCACAATCAAAAGATTGTTATTCAGGTGACACTCTGTGTGAGCTGAGAGACACGAAGGTGCTCGGAAATGTTTGCTTTTGTGAAATGCCTAGACTACATGCTGAATTCCTTATGTCGCCCTAGAATACACGTTAATGTTTTGCACATAATGATGCTTATAATGATGTCTTCATTGTGCTTGTGCAGTGCTTGTTCATGGTCACAGTGGGTGCCAGGAAGGTGTGTGTGTGTGTGTACGCATGTGCTAGATGAGACAGAGCAAGAGTGGGAGGGGTGAGACAGTGGGGTATCAGCATATGGCCAAACTTACAGCTTGAAAACTCCAGGGGACAGGAGTGCTCATCCATTGGGAAGTTGTTCAGTTTAAGCTGGCACTCGGCATCGATGGTCAGCCTGCAGAGACACATTGTTTACATCCACTCCATCAGTTACTGTTATACAAAAAGTAGATATACTCCACTAGATGCTGCTGACGCTAAAAATACAAGGGAGAAAATAGACAGAGTCTCTAGATGCTCATCGGGCAAAAAATAATCCAAAAAGGACAAGCGAGCAGCCATTGCATGCATAGTGAAATGGCTGCTTGTTTTTCCTTTTTTGGAAACCAGGAATACAAATTACTAAAAACCTCAACAGTGTGTATACATTGATTTTGCAAAAATAATACAAATATTGTAGAAAATAGTATATAATTCATTTTGCCTAAAACTATTTTATCATTCGAGTTTACTTTTATAAGTGTTGGTTGCATTGCCCCCCCGGCACACACACACACACACACACACACACACATACACACACACACACACACAAAAAGTCAGTTTTAACTCCAGGCATTATTAATTAAAATTTCGCTAAACTGAATTTATGTTTTCTGCAACACAACATTCTTCTCTTCACACTTGGGGGAGTTTGAAGGCAAAGTCATTAAACTTCCCCTTAATGAGAGTATGACCTTAAATGACTTTACCCATCCATGCACTCACTATTGTCATGTATCATTGTCCTCCGAATCAGAGCGGTCGTCCTAATTAACCATTGGTTAAATTCTGAGTTCCTTAACGAATTAATGAAGTGAAGGGGTAGTGCTCTGCGTAGGAGAACATCCATCACAGCTTGATTGAGTCCAGCAGAGTTCACTCTCTCTCCCATTATCATTGATGATACATTGTAGTGTCAGTACAACGTCCTGCTGTATTTATGACGGCATTATTCCTCCTGTCTCCTACACATTTCCCCTGTTACTGCATACGGCGGTAATCTAATGGATGATCTAATGCTTTAAAACACACAAACTCAGAATGTGGCCAGGATGTTGCAAAAAAGCCACTAGAAAATATTCCCAAATGGCTTCTTTGGTGGGAGTATTAAAAAAAAAAAAAAAGAAAAAAAGGAAAAAAAGATACAAATTATTTTAATTTGAAATCCATAAGAACGTGGAGACAACAAACTGGGATGAAGATATTGTCATGTTTAGAGCTGTCTGTCTGTGCTGTCAGACAGGCAGAGTATATGCCTGCTAATTCATTTCAAATTTAAAGGCTCCATTTTCAAAGTGTGCCTGTTCATAGTAGTCAGCGAGACAAAACAGTATTCGTGTAGAGAGGGAGTAACTTGTTGTGTAATTCAGACACCAGATGCCTTGTGGGTTTTTATGGATACCAGGAAGATTAGCAAGCACCTCAGTGCCAGCTAATGGAAATCCTAAAACAATACAAAAAACACAGCAAAGCAAAACACACAAACAAATAAACAAGTAAAACATCTGCTAGGCAGTTGCTAACAACTGTCGCCCAAGCTGGATGCTTAATCTTTAAAGTTTAGGTAATGAGCTAATTTGTTACTTATTTATGTCTTTATTTTTTTTATTTCTTTGGTCATTTGAGAATACTTTTTTTTTTTTTTTTTTAAAGCTTTTTATGTTTTACTGTAGATTTTGAAAAGTGTGCCATTGCAATCTTTAAAATACGCCAAAATATAAACTTAAAATTGTGTTTGTTTTGTAACTATGATCAATATCCTTAACCTTGGATTTAGGCATTAAGACAGGACAAGCAACAACACTGATAACAGAAGAATTGTATAACCCTGCTACCAAACATAACAATCACACTGTGGGTTGCTAATGGATGAGTAATGCCTAAAGCACAGATGGTACTACTGATGGTAATACTCTCCTCCAACAGTGCTGGCATCACTTCGTCTCAGGCATCCCTGACATTTCACCTGAGAGTGTAGAGTATTCGTCCGTCGTTCCAGATCCGCAGCATGCGGTTGGGTGTGGTGATCCAGTGCGCGTCGGCTTTCTTGGAGTTTCGGAAGAAGGTGTCTGGGATCCAGATCTTCCCAACCATGTTGCTGTTGAGACGCAGAACCTTCATCGTGCTGTTGAATTTTAATCTTCTGTCGTACCAGGTCTGGGCGAAAAAAATGTCGATGGTGTACTCCTGATGGCAGAGAAAACAGTTTTATGAGCGATTCTGTCTACAACTCTAAAGGTTAAAAGCACTTCTTGGTAAATACTGAACATAGCTTATGTAATATGCTAGATAAAGGTGTCTGCTTGTCAAAATAGAAAAGCTCACACACAATAATGTTTGTACTCGGCGTTGTCAGTGGTGTATAATTTGTTACTGTGAGATGCGGTGAGATCAAATCACAATCCAGGCTGCATGAGTTGAATCCAAATTCGAAACTGTCCATCCCACATCCCACACTGTGCATCTGAGCTTTTGTTTCATTTTAAAGCTATAAACCTGTAAATTAACCTTAACCCATCCATGAGTTTGTCCACACATGTGTGAAATTGAGCTCAGACAAGCTGCCCGGCTATGAGATTCATTAGCTGAATTAAACTTGCAAGCCACAGTCCCTTAAAAACAAATTAACAGTGACCAGAAGCACTTGTCTAGTTGTCTGAAGGCAACTTAATTACTGCGATGGACCCTTAATGCTAGAGCGCATTTTCTCAGACAAGATGGCCGTCCATTCAGGCCAGGAAATCCTTTTGTCCGTACTATAGAGCACTGTTGAACGAGACCATCTCGATCCAGAATGAAAATTAAACGCTCAGTGGGCAATTAATATTTTCTCTTGTTTAGCTGAAGTATTATCTAACCTCATAACCTTTTGCCTTGTGGTGCTTTGTCCTCACTCTGACAAAACCTTCTGTCTCCTATTCAGTCCTCGTGAGAGTTGTGTTAGAAAATGTGTATGAGGGAGGAAAACATTCAATAGATGCATGGACACAGAGGAAGCGATGTGGTCTAATGTAGGAGGGAAAGGAGAGGGAGAAGAGTGAGAGAGTGGGAACTAAAGAGAGAGAGAGAGAGCTATCAGACTTTCTTATTTATTTTGTTATATTTATGGAATGGTGGAGCCCTGAGGTTCAAAGTGAAGTACAGAGTGAGAAAAAAAAAAAAAAAAAAAAAAAAAAGATCTGGGGATTTGTGTGCGAGAGGGCATGGAGGCATTAACTTTCTGACAAAGCTTAGCCCAACAATAAAGCCCAAATCCTTGCCAAAGAGTCCTAAATGAGATTTGAAGAACAACATTTTCACCCAACAACACTCCTGTCCTTTCAGTGGGCTTTTGTCCCCTCTTTTTCACTAAGGACAGCCAGATAGTTACAATTCAATGATGAGGAGAGATCCCAGGCCTTAGGACCTTCATCGGGGCCCTGCTGAGTAGGTAATCACCTTTCTTTTTCCTTTAACTTTTATTTATCCGGGGATCTCTTTCACAGCACCATCGTGCTTCAGGTTCATACAGTGACACCACCTCATTGCTAAGAGCCGCCCAAAATCTTTTTCTCTTGGCCACAAAGCAACAATTTATGATTCATCATCCCTCGGCGATTCTTTGCTTCTTCCAGCCCTTGTCATTTCTCTCTCCTCTCGTTTTATCTCTCCCTCCCTCCCTCTCTCTCTCTGTGTTAGTACTAACGCTCACACAAGTTGTAAAATTGCCATATTTGATAGATTCCTAATGCAAAATTAAGAATTCAAAATTGTGTTCATGCTTTGATGCACACCCCCGCACCATCAGTCTATTCCAATATAATCCTCTCCTCTTCATAAAATCTTCCGGCCTTGCCACATTTGTCATGTGATTTAGTGTGATCACACTGGACCGACGACGCTGATTACATCTAAATGCAAAGCAATCAATCAACCTTTCGTGTAAGCGAGCAACGACTGTCACACATATGGATGCATGACTTCACACATGCAAACACACACACACAAACACACACATATAAACACACACACACACACACACACACACACACACACACACAGGTGCACATACACACATACACGCGCACACTGTCTAATCTGATCACAGCAGTGCTTATATGGCCATAGTTATTGTTTTAGTGAAAACTAATTCACATGGCACCCTGCCACCTTGTAGAGAAAACAGTTCTGCTGAATTACTATGGATTTAGGTGCGAGTTGGTTAGGTGTGAAGTGCGAAAAGTGTAAGTTTAAAAAAAACAAAACAACAACAACCCAAAAAAAAACAATGTCACACAACATTACACTGATGCAGTGATGAAAAAGATTTCTGTCTCTATTTTCTTCTCTCTCTCTTGCTAAGCTTGCTCCTCACCGCCTCCACCCCCAATCCTGCCCTATTTTTACCATCGCTGCAGCTTAACGTCTATACTCTCGTCTGTAAATAGTATAGGGTTCATCAGTGTTACTGTACATTTGTTACGGCTTTGAAACAACAGCACCCATATGAATCAAAGAGCTTACATGGAGCGGTAGGGTCTGCTTGTTTGTCTTTGAAGTGGACAGGGGCCTTTAATACATTTTAGATTTGATATGTTTGTTTTGACGTTTTTGTTAATTTAATAACAAAAACAACATGTTTTACGCAAAGACAACTTTAGTCAAAAAGGAAAAATAATGATCAGCATAATAAAAAAAGATTTTTTATTCATCAACATTAAACTAAATGCAAATTTCAGCTGCTTCTCTAATAAGACATTCTCATTTTGACACTTTGACAGTTAACTATGGCATGTAGCTTTACTTTTTCATTCACTTTCAAAAAGGAAAATAAATTGCCTCAACATAATAGAGCCTAATTGGATTTTGAGTTGTTCTGGGGTAAATTGCTGCCAAACAGGATACTGAGAAAGTGATGACTGAAATGTACCAATTTCAATGCAACAGCTCTAGAACCTACACTATATATATATTTAAAAAGCAATAATTAATACACCTTGTATTGCAACAAATGAAGAAAACAACAATTTGGCAGATAATGTGTTGCCCTGAATTTTGTGGAACCAGCACACAATTCTTAATGTGACACTCTAACTAAAGGGAAAGAATGAAAATCCTCCAAAGATTTTTAACACATTACACTGGATCTGATGTGGCAAGCAAAAAGCAAGATATCAGGTATCTCATATCATACCAGTGTATTCAGCCATTAGCAAATGTTCTGCTCAATGACCTGACCTTGCCTAAACAATATGCAACACATCTACTGCACAGGAACTGTTAATCATAATGCAGGGTGTGACTGATCACATCAAAAGGCAGCTGACTGACACCTGTACTGCACTGATTCACCACAAGGCCAACAGGGCAACATAATGATTAGAGAAACTGGCCAGTCCCATGTGACAGCAAGCATCTGCCCCGCTGAAGTGTCCTTGAGCAACACACTGAAATCGTGCCAGATTCAGGGCTGCTGTTCTGTGGCTCACCCTGACCTAACTTCCATTTGAAGAGAAACAAGCAAAAAAAAAAAAAAGAATTTGTCTTTTGAGGCTCACCAGAGTGCCCCCAAAATAATAACAATAACATTAACAATGCATGAACATAATATTCTACTATTACCATTATTATCACTTACCATGTTGATAGCATTTACTGGACCAATACTGTTGACGAACATGTCTGTGTGGATTACTGTTGGTTTGACTGCAAAGAAGAACAGGAACATTTCATTGTAAAGACAAGCAATAATCTATCTTGCATTTGTGCATGTAATTAAATAAGATGTTTATTAGTATTGCCTATTTAAAGTATCATCATTATAAGTATTACTATGACAAAAAAGAGGAAAAAAGATTAAACACATATAGCATAACATATAACAAAAGGCAGCTGCCTAATACCATGTCATAATCACCATGACATATATTAAACATAACCAATTACGCTAGTGAGGTAATTAATTAAGATTATTAATGCACTAATTAACAATATTTGTATGTGAGCATACTTGTCTTTACATAACATAAAGTGGTGTCAATATGAACTTTACATCAATGAAACAGTCACAGTTGTTTTGAGAAAATCAGTTTTCCTCATCATTAAATTTATAAAGCAAGGTACACCATCAAATTTAAGTATGGCATTTCCTTTTACTGTCTTTAAGATATTGCATTCAGAAAAAATGTGACCATACACAACCAGACATACAGATGGTACCATGATGAAGTAATAACATATAATAGTAGTATCACATAATGAGATCACAGTAACGCCCAATAATGACTTGCAACAGTTTCTTTAACATAGGAAATGCTATTCCTTATTGGTTAAAAGACAAGAATTCAAAACGGGATATAGGCTTGACACATTTGGACATGTTGTCCAAAACACAAAAGAAGTAGGCTCTTTACAAGACCGCTTGTTTGTATTTTTTGACAGATAACACTCTCCTAAAGAAAGCTGATTTGGCAGTGCTGGAACACCACTTTGCATAATGGACTTTTAATATCTCGCATACTAGCTGCCACGGCGGCATGACATAAGAAAGGGCAAAATTAAATGATTTTATCAAGATGTATCCAAGGCACTTAACCACCAACTGCTCAAGTAGAGCTTCTCAGCAGGAACAGTAGAACAATGTGGTTGTACTGGGCAGCTCCCTGGTGTGAATGTTTGTAACTATGTGAAAGTGTAGTTGGTGGAAAAGAGCAAGCATGCTCTCTCAGCTTGGATACAGTGATGTTGAAATGAGAAATAAAGAGACAGAAAAAACACTGTATGCACAATGGACAGTGAATCATCAGTGGCAATCATGTCTCTTGTATTATTTTCTAGGAATTTGGGGTCTATCCATATATTAGTATAATACTACGATTACTACTAAAACTACTGCTACTACTACTGCCGACACTACAACTAGTACTACTACTACTACCACCACCACTACTACTACTACTACTACTACTACTAATAATAATAATGATACTACTACTACTACTACTACTACTACTACTACTACTACTACTACTAATAATAATAAACACCAGTGGCTATGGCAATTAAATGGTTCAAGAAATCTTACAGTGTGTGTCCACCCTGAGAGGAAAAATGACTGGACTAGACTTTGCACTTGATGAGGGGCGCTGTTTGAGTTAATGACATGCAACGCTATCCATTCAACCATATAATTTAATTAAATCGAGTAACGTAACTTTACATTTATAGCGCTGAATTGGATTTTTCAGGGCATCATCTGGTCTGAGATACATCACATAATGACACTGGAACAGGAAATCTGGCTCCGTTACCCCCCTTATCTGTGGGAAGAGGACTTCAGAGCTTTCTGCTAAACGCCCCCCCCTTCCCTTTCAAACAAGCTTCCTGCCAGTGTCTGAGAACCACACACCTTCTCATGGCCAGAGTCCAGACCCATTTACCAGAATATCTTTGTGCCCTCTCTAACAACTCATTCTTCCCTTTCCCTTCCCTTCCTTCCCTACTTGAGGTCTTTGAACTTATCCTGACTGTCTGTAATTTCCTGCGCTGGTGTTGGCCTAGTGCTCACACACAGATGCACACAGTTTCTGGTTTAAGTGCCTCATAAATATATATATCGATGTGATGTGACTTAAGGGAAAATGAAGATGGATAACCCAAGTAAAAGAGTCCCTGGCAAAGGAGGACAATAATAAATAAATGCCAGCAGACAAAAGGAAAACACAGCATTTAGGAAACACACTCAATGGTTTCTAGTCTTAAAACACAGGGTGTGTTGTAAGGGTGTGTGTATATCTAAGTATGTATCTATGGGCATGTCCTATGTTTTTTCACATGTCTTCGCAAATTTGCGTGAGTGACTGTGCTTGTACACCTACATGCATGCTTTCATCCATCCGTGTGTGTGTGACAACTCTGTGTCTTCTCCCTACACTGGTTTAGCGCTGTGAAGCGAGATGGCCAGCTAGATGTCACACAAAGTATGGCTGAGGAAACTGGACAGCTTGGTGTCAAAGGGACATCCATGCTCTGTCACATCCCTTGGGTCAGCCTGGATCAACTTCCAGACTTTGCCATCTAATGTGTATGTTTATGGATGACTGGACAGTATGTCTGAAAGGAGAGACGGGTTAAGACTCAAGTGGCTTGATAGCTTGATGTGTGGGAGCTATCTTGGTGTGGGGGCATAGAGAGAAAGAGAGATAGAGGGGTGTGTGGTGTGTGTGTGTGTGTGTGTGTGTGCGTGGGAAGGAGAGAATGAAAGACAGCAGAGGAAAGAGAAAGGTGGGGAGGGGCAGGGTGCTTACATCCATTTTTCATGTCACTCCTCAACACACATGAATGCACATACAAATGTACATTGCCCACACTCACATACATGAACAAACTCATGCATGAACACACACACACACACACACACACACACACACACACACACACACACACACAAATAGACAAAAAGACACTCCAAATGGCTTATATCTGCCAGATATATCAGTGAGTAGCTATGAATGCTAGTGTAGATTCATTGCACTTGCATCACCATCAGTATGCTTGCGTGTTTGTAGACTGCGTTATCAGCAAAATTTCTTTTATAGTCAGTGGCATGACATAGCCAATGAAGAAATACAAAAATAAGAAAAAACAGATTTAGTTTCATATTTCACGCAGCCAAATGAAAAGTTGTTATTTTTAAATAAATGCACATAAAGGTGCCAAGTAAACATGGTGACAAGATGCCAGGGGGAACTGTGACTGTGCTAAATTTTCCTTTGGGAATAATTATTTTTTAGGATGCCATTAGACACTACTCTCATTATGGGCATTTTGGTAATAGGTGGACTCTATAAAACCTAGAATCTTGCCTAATGTATCACCACAGATTATCAGTCATTCCAAATGAGTGCACAGTAACTGTATATTTGTGTCGATTATTATGTTTGTGAATGCTAACAATCCATTTATTTTCCACAAGACAATGACCTTTAAGTGTACTGCAGTTTACTGCAGTTTTATCATAAATCAAAAAATAACATTTCTAAAAATCTCTCTCTCTTACTCTCTCTCTCTCACTCTCTCTCGTTTGCTCCATCGTTATACATAGACTGCAGGGACATTAAAATTGAATGAGCTTCACAATGGACTTCAAAGGAGAACTGTGGCACAATCCGCAATGAATCCAAATCCCCAGCATTTCAGCCCTCTGAGGAGGGGGAGAACAACTTCGCCTTTGCTGTGGCTTGGTTGATTGGTTGGTTGGTTGGTAGCGCCAATGACAGTATAGCCAGCTAATTATAACCACTTTGTAGCTGTGTAAGTTGGCAGCTGCTGGAAGACTGGGAGAGCAAGATCACAGCACCTTTGAAGATGATGGTTAAGACGGTGGCAGTCAGCAGCTGAGCAACACAGAGGCTCTCAGGGCTGAAGCTGCACTTCAAACCACATCTGAGCTGCACTTCATTTTATAGTAAAAGCCTGCTTCTAAAGTCTTAAGCATTGTCCTATATAGTGTTGTCACGATAACTAGAATTTCAATGCTACTTCAATACCAAACAAAATTTTGCATGCATTTGTTACTCTCATCAAATGTGTTCTCCAAGCTGAAATTCCATTCCATCATCAGAGGCTGTATACGTACACATTGCAATAGTTAAAACATCAAGGGCTTCAATAGACATAGACGTAATATTGCACTTAAAAGTGAGCTGCAGCAGTTTAGCAGCTTAAAACATTCAGCAGCATCAAACACGCCTTGAACTACGGCCGAAAAATAAATCAAAATATTGTCAAAATCACAATATGCCCAAGTGCATTACTCAAATTGCAGGAGCTGCATTTTATCATAAAGGTAAAATGTGTGACAAAACATCATTATTAAGGAAATACTGTGATGTGACAGAGATGCTCTGGCCCAAAAATTTTATTCTCTAGATGGAAGAAAGCAGGTGCATTTGGCACAGATCCCAGTAAAAATCACAGAATCATCATTTTAATAGTTTTGTCTGGAAATAAGAAAATTTTAATGCAAAAATTGGCATTGCAATGATTTTTTTTTTTTTTTTTTTTTAATATATTGTTCAGCTCTTTCTTGTACTGTGTTCTAGTCCATCTAAGCTGGTTTACCAAAGTGGTGCCAAGAGCCAAATATGGAACTGTTTTTATTACAGAGTTGACAAGACAAACCAACTGTCATCAAACCCAGCTCATAACACTTCCACAAAATTATATAAATCAAGCATGGAAATACACTGCTTGATGATTGTCTTGCTTGTTGTGATATCATGATATCATTATGTGACAGCACTAGTTGTGTCCTATAGTGCAATATGTGCCATTCAGTTTTGTTCACACTTTATGAAAAACTGTATATGGAAAATCCATTACACTCAGCTGCTTTTATGTTAAAACAGCATTAAGCAGTTTTATGTTGGTGGTTCCAAATTGCAGAAAGATGTCATCTCAAATACTGTAAATGTCACAAATATTGTAACATATGTACAGTATGCTGATGTGTAGTGGACTGGCTGTCATCGCTTCATACCAAAGACAGAAACAAAGGTTCCAAAGTTGATTAAGTCCTGCTTCCCCCCTGCTCTCTCTTGCTGGTCTTTAGGTGACTGTTTCAGTTTTGATTCATCACTCCCTGTGGGTGCAGTGATCATACCTGATACTAGATGTTAATTTCAACAAATCTGGGTGAAATGAAAGGGATTTTGAGATTTTGTCTGATAAGCCAGGTGTATTTTTACAAGCATGTTCATCTAACCTGCATGGGTGCCACAGGATACTCTGGACAGTTCCTCTTAGCATTGGAGCAAACAATCCAAGGGTAAACCAACAAGCATGTGAAGAGTGCGACTGAGGAGTATGTCTTTACACTTGAAACTTGTGTGTGGCATATCTAAAGTTAAATAGTTTTCTCAGGAGTGCTGACCCATGAATCAAGCATCCAAGGCTATCAGGCTATCCCTCTTTTTCTGCCCCCTCTAGATTTACTTGACAAGCTAGAGGAGATATGCACTTCTGTGGGTATGGGATCCCTGCCCAGCTGCCTGTCATGGTGACAACAGAAAGGTACTCCTCTGCTTCTCATGCAGACAAGACAAGGCCAAGACAACCATAATGCACTGACCACACTTCAGACAACCACATGACATATACAGGTGTGCCTGTCCACACACACTTAGGTGTATATTCATAAACACAGACAAGCACACATTTAAGCACACAGTGAGCTACAGCTGACTCGCTAGCATTGCAATTGTTTTCACTTCAAACCAGAGGAGGATTATTGGTCTTTACCAATTTGAAGTGTGTTCACAGCAGAAACTATTAAACATATATATCATCATTCCACTTCAATTAAAGGATCACATGGTCACATTTGGGTTGAGGAAATTCTTAGACTTATTGGATTTATGAAACCAGTGTTTTCCACACGTTATACTTTGGTCTCTGGCCAGGTATATTAACAGCCGCCCACGTGTAATTCAACAAATAATGGGTGTCCCATTAATGTGAACAATGGCAATCTGCCAGTTTAATTTCAAGAGCCACAGATTCACATCACCTTCCGTGCCCCCTTGGTCGTCACCATCATCATGTAACCAGCACTTTTGTTTGTCAAAACACAGACACACACATTCTTAATTTTATTAATAGGGCTGGGTATCAAAATTGGCTACCTTTATGGTGCCTTAAATGCCTCACTACTACAGCGATGGATAAGGAAGTGTCACTCGATATCATGTTGGTTTTGATAGTTTCGATAAATCATTAACAACAAGCCGCCTCCACACACTGCTCACATGCTTTTGTGAATACGGAATCAATCCATTCTTGGAAAAAATCCAAGATTCGAGTTGTGTTTTCTTGGATGTTTATAAGCCACCCTGGTGACCAACGAAACTCAACAGAGCAGACACACACAAGAGTGTGTGTGTATGTGTGTGTGTGTGTGTGTGTTTAGTTCCCTGATGATTGAAAAAACACTGTCTAGGTGAGAACCTTGTCGTTTCTCTTTTTTATGCTGAAGTCTTACAGACAGAATTGATCCTAATGCTGCTGACGAACTAATCTGCTTGTTCTGATTCTGACTTTAAATGGTGATGTTGAGAATAGTGCCATGACAATGTGCCTGTGTGTGTGTGTGTGTGTGTGTGTGTGTGTGTGTGTGTGTGTGTGTGTGCGTGCGTGTGTGCCTGCGTGCGTGTGTGCGTGTGTGTGTGCATGTGTGTGTCTGTGTGTATGTGTTTGGGAATTTAGGTATATGTGTGGGCGTAGTTCTTCGTGATTCTGTGACTAAATGGATCATGTGTGAAAAATGAACGCCTACCTCCAATGTCGGGTCTGAGTTTGTTGTCATAGCCATCTAGTAGGCTGTTTAGGATGTGTGTGACGTCACTCTCGTACACTTTGGGAGTCAGCACCCACGTCTTATTAGACACCTCATCGTCGTCATCAGTCTGGAAAGAGCTGTGGGGAGGAGAGAGAGAAAAAGAGAAATGGAATCAGTATTTTTTTTTAAAGCAGAGCAAGCAGTTTCCTCCCTTTTGTGACTTGCCTTCTTTACAGAGAAACACAATGAAGCAAGAGAGACAGCGAGAGCAGTTTCTTGCAGAAATCAATCAACATGATTTTGATTTTAGTCAATTTTCTTGTTGCTGTGATTTCCCATGTAACCATGAAGGTGGCCGCAAACAGATGACCATGGACCTGAAAACCATGGGCTGTGAACATGGACTAATGTCAACGTGAATGACACAGAAGAGTGAGATACAGTGATGTACAGTATTACACACTAAAAATGTATTAACCTGAGTAGATTAAAATGTGAATCAACTAAGCCACAAATCCACTGTAAGACTACCACGCAGAGCACGCATTTAGGCCATCTTTTCGCTGAGCAAAACCAAGTGGCCAGTTTAGATTTTATACACTATGCACCTTTTCAGCACATAAAACATTTAAGTCTACTATCTATTGCACTGTATGTCCTGAAATGTCCCTTAGTACTGATGGTGAGGTCCTCTTGTTTCTGTGCCATGTCTCCCAGTTCTCTATGTGGGTTATCCATATGTTCCTGCATCAGTGCCACCAAGACAATTGCTTGAAATTGAGACTCTCGCAATCTATTTTACACACTTTTAAGCCACAGTGTTTTGATAAGAATCACACTAGTTATTCTAAATCAGTGACAACGCACAGTTAGATCCCATTCTTTTAGGTTTAAACTCTGTCCTGCCTACTGTTTGGAGTCAAGAGGAGATGAGAGGACTGAACTCAAATGCTTCTGATCTTTGTATTCCCCACACAGAGATGACATCTGGATTTTTTTTTTTTTTTTTATAATCCTGCAGTTCTCAGTCCTTCTGATACCATAGCACTCTTACACGAAATGTTAAATTACAAAAGCACAATCGTCTGAAAGTGGCCCAGCACGCTCATCCAAGAGGATATAAAATAAAGAGAGCTGCCGGCCAATGAAAAATTACATTAACTTTGGTGGAGAGTGTGGTCAGATGTTGATTTTATTAGTTTTCAATCCAATATTGTTGTTATATTGTTGTGTTGTACAGATTTTCTTGGTGGCTGAAAAAATACCCTGAACTTATCATCATCAGACAATACATATTAAAAATAAGACATGGAGACAATCTGGATGGGAATAAACATATATTAATGCAACTGTTTCATAACCTAGTTAATGCAGGACATTGGAAAAGGGACACAATGATTAAGGAGGTTAGTGTGTGTTATCTGAGCCTTTTTTTCTCCTTGTGTTTTGGTTAGTTTTGTTTTTGGTGGTGTTTTATCTCATTTTTTTTTTTTTTTTTTTTTTTTTTTTTTTATGAAAGGTGATTCTCCAACCGCCAGAGGTGGGTCTTGGTTCTTTGCTATATCACACAGATAAACATGAGTATGGAATGTCAACCAATACCAGACCTGGATCAAGTAGTACTACTAAGATACTTTGAATCCCAGTTGAATCAGGATTGTTTCTACATCAACACAGTGCATAAACATTTACTTAACTGACTTTCTAATACTTTCCTGTGATTCATAGGAACTTTTGTAGCATTGGTCACGCTGTCATGCATGAGAATGAGACAACAGCCACTGCCACTACTTCCAATGACACTGACAGCAGCAACAGCACAGAAAACATCTAAATATCTTTTTCAAATCTCAAGTCACTGACTTTCATGAAAGTGATGAATAATTTCCAAGATGGTAAAGTTGAGGAACTTGATGGCTGATTTGTTGTTGTTTTTTAAATAGGGTTTTTAGGGCCCCCTGAGCTTCTGTGAGTGCTGGAGTAGACAAGCCAATTTTCCCTAGCTGACTCCCTCACCTCGGTAAGCATCTAAAACTGAAAGCATAATGACATCTCAAGAGCTGCCCTCCACCGCCACCGTGTCATAGCAGTAAATGTTTTTCCTTCGCTTCCCACTTAGACAAGAGAAATCTCAGTAAATTACATGCTGAATGCTGATTTTTTTTTTTTTTTTTTTTTATGAAAGAAGTTGGGTTTGGGAGCTGAGCAGAGGATAAAGGCATATACCCCTTAATAACGATATATAAGATGCAACTGATATGCTGACAGCAACAAGTTATCATGAAGTAGGACAATGTGAGGCGACTGACAGCCACAGAATAGACTTTAACTACTGTGGGAAGGTTTTTTACTGCCAGTGGGCAGGGCTTAGATGTGTGTGCATGCGAGTGAGACTGCAGTGAGACTGAGAGCTATCTAGAGACAGACAGTGAAAATGAGAGAGAGAGAGAGAGAGAGAGAGAGAGAGAGAGAGAGAGAGAGAGAGAGAGAGAGAGAGAGAAAGAGACAGACAAAGAGAGAGAGAGAGAGAGAGAGAGAGACTATGGTGATGGTGAAGGGCATGGCGTTTGAAGAATTTCAGCTGTGTCAAAATCTCAAGCAATTGCAGTTCTAGATCACTTGTAACCATGGAATCAGATCAGAGAGATGGGCAACAGTACAAAAGAGCAACCTTGAACAAGTTGTGAGCTTTCAGCAGGGCTTCAGAGCTGCAGGCTTCTGAATGAAATTAAAAAAAAAAAAAAAAAGAGAGAAAAAAGAAAACAAAATGAGAGGGTAAAATGTATATATATATATATATATATATAGAGAGAGAGAGAGAGAGAGAGAGAGAGAGAGAGAGAGAGAGAGAGAGAGAGAGAGAGAGCACTGTTTCTATGGTGAGAACAAAAAGACAGAAGCCCTAATAGCTTTCTCATGCTCTTGCGCTGGGTGCAGGGCATCATGTTTTGACCAGCCATCTTCCTTAGACTGCATTAAGTGCCATTAAGTGCTATCTATCCCCTCTCTAACACTGGTGCCTAGCACATTAAATCTTCATCATATTACTCAGGAGGCCCCTTTTAGATGGGCCTTAGTAGATGCTGTGATGAAAAACCTCCCTGAATTTCTATGCAACTATTCAACAAGGTCAGAAACAGGGTAAAGAGACATAGATAGATAGATAGATAGATAGATAGATAGATAGATAGACAGACAGACAGACAGACAGAAAGATAGATGTGTGGATGGATGGATGGATGGATTACAGATACAGATATGGAAATAAAGGTCTGTAAGACCCTTAAAAACCTTTGGCATTTTTCAGGTGGCGTTGCAGTTTTCTGATCTATATTCATCTCTCGGAGTATCTCTCTGTATATGGAAATGCTCCTGAGACGAGCAGATCAAAGGAAAAGCCATGTGTTCTCTGCTGCAGACAGATCTGAGGTTTCGCCTGCTAATTCGGTACCTGAAGGTCCACAGAGAGACTCGCACTGGTGTGTGTGCGTGCGTGCATGTGTGTGTGTGTGTGTGTGTGTGCAAGGGTACGTGTGGTTGTGTGTGTATATGCATTCGTCTACGCATGTGTGTGCATGTGATGGTGAAGAGCACTGGAGTAAAGTATTGTGTTCACAGCTACCTCCGTTGAGGACAGTCTGATGGTTTTATATACTGCACCCTTCACATTTAGCACGTCAAGAGAGCCTTTATTACTCTCATATGCAGTAGTCAAAAGGATGCAAGTATTGCAGACAATTCAGGGCGATAATGTGAAAAAACAACTCTACATTATTTAAAAACTTTGGCTAAAATCTTTTTTTCAGTTTTCATCACACTATATATCACAATTTAAGTCTCTGTGTGTGTTTTCAGAGAAATGACCCCATTCTCTGGTGTTTTATGCATTCATAAGGAGCTCCGGGGAGGGCAGTGATAGCAATATCAGTTATGGAAACCACTATTTGTCTACCATCAGCATCCCCATCGAGTTCCCTTGAGCTATCCTCTCCGCATGTTTGTAATTGTGGCTAATGAAGGAACAGAATCTAATGAACCCTTCTGCTTATTATCCAATACGAAATAGGCCCTGTGCCTACATGGCAACCACACAACGACACACCTCTCTTAGCATCATGCCAAGGAGTGCGCTACAGCCTAAATTAGCCCTCCTTTCACAAGCACTGGTCTTAATGATAGAGAATAACATAATGGTGCTCCTCATCAGTTTTCACAAGTAAGATGCACCAATTGCAATCTTTTTGAGTAGATATAAATTGCCTCCCTGTTTGTTCATTTATCATTCAGGGAAATTTGGCTGTCATTTTGCAAAATGGCATTTATGGTACTCTGCGGACAGAGTACCACGCAGTAGTAAATCATCTGGCTTAGTGGCCTCTTAGACTGTATTTAACGAACTTCTGGTAGCAGAAACAGCCAGGCTATTTACAACACTGTACTCAGTTCAGTCTAAACGGAATCACCTAGATTTGCAGCATTAGGCTAATCTGGACTGGTAAAACCCTCTTGTTTCTGCCAATGTTAAGTTAAGGCAACTTCGGCCAATTTGAAAAGGTGGCTGCATCAAGTGAAGTTCAATGTCTTTGGGGCTTTATATTTATGTGAGCACTAATATCCCCAAGGCAGAGTTGAATTTTGAGAAGAGTCCAAATCTAATTCAGCATTAAACCTCTATGATTAGTAATAATCCCTTTTTGCATGAGAGGGCAGGTACTTCACATTGCAGACAAGGAGCAGAAACAAATTGTAGGGGGGCCAGTTTGAAATTCTAAAAGTTACACATTATTTTCAATTGACCTGCTATCTAATTATGCCCTTAAAAAGAAATGAAGAAATTGTTGTGAGGATATATACATTCTCTTTGCTGTACCATGGAAATAAAGGTGGAACTTTATGATGACATGATGTCAAGCAACATGACCCAGATACAGGATTATTGCAATGCTGTGTGCTGATGGCTGATAACCCAAACCCCCCCAACAGTATCCCAGAGCTCTGAAATCTCTCTAACCTTAATATTTTCTGGGTGATGAATATGACAGAGTCTCAATCACAAGCAAAAGGTAGCTACAGGTTTTAACACCCATCATCTTCCATCCTGTCAAACTGTCTTCTACAAGGCAAAAAAACATTGCCATCTGCGTGGTATTATAACCATTTTAAGGATTCCGAGACATACTGCGGAATAATACAAATGCATCGGATACTCATTAAGAGATACATGACAGCTTGACAGACTGTCAAAGATATGCCAGCAACGTGGGCCCAGTGCTTTCCAACTTTCCGACAAGAGGCAGATGTGAGAACTTGTGTGATTCCACTGGGTGCTAAGACACTGTAGGTTTCCCATTTGGGATTAACATAAAGGAACTGAATTCTCCAGTTATTTAAATGAACCAAATCACTTACACGTTGCAGTTGGCCCTTAATGAGAATTTAAGGCTGAATGCAAGAATTTCCATGGATGCTATATGGATGGGACGGACTGTTGAGTAAAATTTGCTGTCTTTAAATTTGACTCCTCTTTGAAAAAATAATATATTTTCAAAGTTTTAAAGTTCAAGCTTAATAGTAGTCATTTTTCAGGTTTATAGGTGATCATTTTTGTTAAATAATTAATTAAACAATTAATTAATTAAAAATGCACTAGTGCCAGCTGATCAAGTAAAAACTGTTGCCAGTGCATTTTCCAGATTTAATTAAACTCCCACACCATGGAAATAAAAGTGCAACTGCTGCCAGGAACTTTTCCCAGATTTAATTAAACTCACTTTCTCAGGACTGTATAAATTGCAACTCCAGGACTGTAAGGAGGTAATAATTTGATCTTTGTAAACAAATAGTTATCTGTTAAAGTGTATATGCAGCCAGAGCAAACTATTTATTAGGCTGTTTGCAGTTATCCATGCAGGTTAAACATCATCTTTAATGTTTGATTAGCATGCAAGTATAGCTGACATTGTGAGATAAGCTATAGGGGCACAGCATCCAGTTGTATTAAACTACAGTCACATACACAACACAGAGTCTATACTTGGTGCGCTAACCCAACAGTACAGGTACAGGTGTACCTAATCACTCCATATTGGCAAGGGGACAGAAGCAGTTTTCAACTTTTGAGGAGAAACACCAGTCAGGAAGGCTGAAAGAGGACTTGATCAACTTTTCTATGGTAAACAGCCAGAGTTGTGCTACTGAATCTAGTGAATGCTTAATATTATAACTTTTATGATAAAAATGAAGAAAACATCATTTGACAAGCACTAGGAGAAAAACTGATCGCTAATTACTTTATTTAAATGTTCAGTCACTTGACATTTAAATGTATATACGTATAGTGAGATCACGAAGGTCTCTGATGCATAATTGCATGAATATGTATGAATAAATGATTATTAATTTGGCATCTAATCACCTAATCACTGGCAATGTAGCTGCACCTAACTCTCTTTAAAAAAAAAAAAAAAAAAAAAAAAAAATCTAAGCTGTTTTTACACTTCCTGATCACATCTAAACTTGCAATAATGGCTAGATGGTAGTGAACATTTCCAGGAATATTTGATGAAAAATGGAATATTAAGGATCACCAAAATTAAAATTAAAATTAAGGTGTAAATAAATAATTAAAAACTTGACCATAACCCTACAGTATACCTTGCTTCTTGCACTCTTGTAGATCAAGCAGAAATTACACCTTCCAATCAGGTTGATGGTGCATGTGCAAATGGTTGACAATTGTGTGCAAAGGGTCCAAATTTGTATTACAGCAAAGTTGGCAGAATCTGGCCCAACAGGAGTACTACCAGAGACTCATCACTGTGACATCATTTCCTGAGTGTATAGCTTTCACAGTTTGTGGGTCCTGGCCTTATATCTGCCTTAGGACTGAATGCTGGAGACTTCATGCCAATAAGTTTGCTGCTGAACTGCCTTTCACCAAATCTCTGCGTTGCTAGGTTACCCCAAATAGGTCTGAGGATGTCATGCTAAACTGGGTCTTGTGATACCTTTGATCTCAGGCAGTCACTAATTGTGCACTGGAAGGCTAAAGCTAATATGTTAAAGATGCAATCAGACGTCTGTGCCTCTAGTAATTGCATATGACAAAGTTGCATAAGTCACACTGAAAGAACAGTGGCCTTAATGAATGATGTCTTATGTAAAAGGCCTCATAAATGAAACACAAATGATGTCCAGAATAAACAGGTATGTCTAGTGTGCAAGAGGTGTTATTAAATTATTACACAACAAATACACCTACTGCAGTGTGTTTGAACAAAAGAAAATTATATGTCAATCACTGAAGGATGACTAGCTGTTACATAAGCTCTGAGCCATTACCTTTACAGAGGTGTTCACATGGGGACTGAGCTCATTTGGCACACACATTGCCATATTATGATTAATTAGGATGCACCCATATGTAGTCTTGACTTCATCAATTTGAGTTGCAATTTAGGTTCATCCATCATGTTCCACTCCCTCATGCACAACTTCTAAAGCACATAAATTAGCCATATGTCTGTATTCTGGATGCAGTTCAATAAGACAAAGTGTGTGTGTGTGTGTGTGTGTGTGTGTGTGTGTGTGTGTGTGTGTGTGTGTGTGTGTGTGTGTGTGTGCATGCAATGGTTGTGTGATCACTTATGTGCATACAATTAGAAATGCACACGATCTAGATTACAATCTGGGCTGGGCAGGGAGCCCTGAGGTTGCATTCAACACGACAGTGATTGAATGCAGACTGATTTATCAGCCTCCATTTTTCACCCTCCAGCAGCACAAGACGGAAGCGATGCTAGGTGTCTAACCATCCGCTTCCTCTTAACTATTCTTATTATCTTGGCACAATAGACGTAATGTCTTGACAAGGACAACTGAACAGTTTCTTACCCCAAATTCAAATCTGCACTAAAGTCAACTCTGAAACGACGGCTTTTGCCTGAAATAAGTATACACATGTACTCACAAACAGTCCATATGTGTTATCCCTGTCCTTACTGTGCCTTTACAGTTGTATTCTCAGTGAATGTCTGCCATTTTGAAATGTTTTCTTTTCTTTCACATTTCAAATACGTGGATGAGAATGCAGTATCAGTGACACAATACTACAAAAGCTATACAATGGTTTTCTTTTCGAGTTCCGTCAAATCTTGTATTTAGAATAAGTCTTTGACTCTATGAGACTTGATCCCTGAAGACGGCTTAGCACTCACTAAATGTAGCTTTAGCTTCACTCATCGTAGCCTAACACTATGGATATGCTAGTTCTAACGCCGCACAAATTGCGATTGATAGCCTATTGGACAAACTGTCTCTTTATAGAAATGTTTATATGCAATGCAACATCTAGCGTCAAACGCTCGGTGAAACGTCCACCTAATACCGCGGCCAGCCTGTAGCTTTCGGTCGCCTTTCCCCTCTGTAAAATCACTATCACACAGAGCTCACCACCAATGCATTGCATGTGGCAATGTGACTCACTAAATGAGTCAATATCCATTCAGCCGGTCGAACCACCATTAAATGTGCGATATGTAAACGGCATGCTTTGATTCTTAACCTAAACTAAACCCCCTCTCCTAGCCACCTTATCCGCCTGGATCCCACTAAAACAGGGTTGGGTGTAGATTAAACTGGGGAGGCTCAAATATCGTAAACCAGGTCCACAAAATATCTTCCCGTTTGTACTGGTAAAATAGGAAATATTCACCTTAGCAGTGCCGATGTAGAGACACGGTTTTGAGGGTAATTATTATTCAAAAATGTCCATCTTACCTTGTAGGAAGATTAACGAATATAAACACCCAGAGGAACAGCTTCAGAGGAGGGGAAGGCTTCGCCATTGCTGTCGAGCATTTGGAGGCTGAATTTGGTGAAGCCATCATCACCATCTTCGTTTCCTCTTTATTGCAGATGGACGTGTCCGTCTATTTACTGTGTTTCCTCCCTATGATACATTACGCACATAGCAGGAGCGGGTCTGAAAATCTAGACCCGAGGCGGACGTGCAGTGGAGCGAAAACAGCCAAAACAAAATCGATGCAAGTCGAAAGCTAGTTTACCTCGTACTCGTTTTTATGTGTCTATTACCGAATCGACAGGCTAGCAGGCCCTAAAAAAAACTGCCACAGACACTGAAGCCTTGTAATAGGCTACTCTAATATCCAGCAGCTGAGAAAACCATTGGAGCCTCGGTCTGAATGCAGATTAACACTGGGGTCAGAGAGAGGAACTGATGCACGTTGCTGCAGCACAGATCAACACATGCGTGGTTTCATCAAGCGGAAGCATAGCTGTGGAGAACAGGGGAAAAGCCTTAGCTTGATGCTGTACCAAAAAATAATGCAAATGCTAATGGTAGTGTTATTTTATTTTATTTTACTTTTTGATAAGAGTATATGATTATGCGATGGCAGTTATTATTACAATAAATAAATATATTCTAATATACCTCTGATGTTTGCACTGCACATGAAAATACAGGTAGCACTAGCTGCTGTGACTGTGAAAATGTCACCGTCTCTGCCACCTGTTCATTGGCAGTCTCTGCCAAATAACGTCACATGGAGAAGTGACACAACCATTAAGGCATGGGCTCCCAAAATTGGCTTCACGAGGCATCCAGGGGTCCTGGAGGGGGCTGCATGTGGCCTCAAGCATAATTAAGAACAAAAAAGATCTGATTTACAATAATATTCATTCAGTGGCGACCAGTGCAATTAGAGTCTGTATCATGATGAGTTTTGATCACAGCTTTCACTGCCTGCCTCCCCACCTACAGTGCAGACGGTTATGCAATCCTTTACCAAATCACGACTAATTAAAAAAAAAAAAAAAAATCTCAGCTGGGGGTCCTTGGTCTGATGTGGATCTACAGGGGAGTCCTATGCATCATGAGCCTGATTCCTGAGTGCAGCCACGCTTTCAGGACCGCGGACAGCTCCATTAGCTTCAGCTGCATTAACAGACGCAATCAGCACCAAGGACAGCTCCTGTCAGTTTGTTGCTGCTTTAATCAGAGAGCTGCTCTCACGGCCCATTTGATGTGACGGAAATAAACTCTCTCATCCCCAAAATGGACCCCAGGAATCTGATTAAGTTACTTTCCTCAACCCTTTTTGCACATTAACTGATTGTTTGACTGAATATGGTTAAATAGCTACACCCTCAACCTATGCCAGAGGATGTATTTATATTTAAGTAGATTCAGTACTGTATGAGGCTGTGTAGATGATGTGTATGCGTTTTCCAAGTTTTCTGACATGTTTTGAATCCAATCTGGGGAGAACACCCTCTGTACTGTCCTTTGTAAGGTGTGCTAGTACCCATTTCAATATCCTTACATAACTATGCTAATGCTCCTGCTCTGGTAGGCTAACTTTTTTTTTTTTTTTTTTTTCCCAAGGACTCCTTGAAAAATATGTGAGAAAGAAAATACGTGTTCATAATCTAAACTACAAAATGATAGCCTGGCCTGCACTATCTAATAAGTTCATCTGATAAAGTTGTCACACTGCTCTCTCTGCCCGCCCGCCCCCCCATCCCCCGCACACGTGCGCACACACACACACACACACACACACACACACACACACACACACACACACACACACAAACACGCACACTCAGACAAATCTCATTTAATGTTACCTTAAGGGGAGTAACAAAATAAAGTTAATTAAATAAATAAAACACAAATGCGCGCGCGCACACACACACACACACACACACACACACACACACAGTGAGACAGAGCGAGCAAGACAGACAGAGAGAGAGAGAGATTAAAATTCATGTTTGTTAGGGTTGTCTGTGTGATGCCGTTAGCAAGGCAGGCCACTTGTTTTCACCAGCATCTATATGTACTTTTTGTGTTTTGACTGACCTAAGGACACTTTAGCGTCACCAAACCTTCCCCTGAACCTGTTTCACTTTGTCTGACTAGTTTTGACTTTACTGAGGATATTTGCCTTTGAATTGGATTTGCCACCATTTTCTTTGATGGTAGATTAAAAAAAGGAAGACAGAGCAATTAAAAATTTCTATTTACCCAATCACAGTAAAATATGATTAATCACTCATCTACAATGTGCTTTTTTTTTTTTTTTTTTGGAATCTATCCAATAAAACCTAAGTTGCCTAGTAACATTAAGGTTTTATCCTTATTTGTCTCACTTGAAATGAAATCGTATCAACAAAAAAGCTGAGTAAAAAACCACAAGCATTAAGTAGAGTGACAGGTGCAGTCAAAACAAGCAGATGCTTGCAAAGTCACCATCTTGTCATGGTGCATTAGTCCGAATTCCCCTCTGAACATTTATTCCACAGGCGCAAAGACAATAAACAAGCTGTACTATGTCTATAAAGGTCCCATGAGGATACAGCTATATAGACTTTTACACTCTTTGTGCTTAATTTTGTGGCTTTATATAATCATTCACTCAGAGTAACTATTGTTTTGTGTTTCTTCTGCACATTAGCTACTGAAGCTATTGACTTTTACTGTTTTCTGTTTGTGGCAATCAAATTTGATTGCTGCTGATGCCACCTAAGTGTGGCATGCATGGAAGATGAGGTGTGCCTGATTTGAAACACCATCGTGTTGTTATTTGCAGCAAGTGAGGCTCCAAGTGGTTTAATCATCTTAAGAGAATTGAGTGATGCTTCATCAGCAATGCGACACTCCTCATGGCAGAGTAAACCAACAACCTCTTCAGAGAGAAGTTTAACGAGGAAGCCTCTTTTAATATTTGATGTATACTTTTATCAACACTTTGGGATGCAACTCCACAGTCTGTGTCTCCAAACTTTATCACATACAAGTTTCAAAAACAATGCAGAAAACATGTGGAAAAATAGGTCATGTTCAGCTGCTCTTGTAATCCCCTCTTGCTGTATGAAGAATAAATTAATGCTGATCATGGTCACAGTCATAGTATAACACAACTCAGTTCCATGTTAACATATAGTAGCTGAGCAGGTTTTTGCTTAATCACTGACCCCCAAAAATTGTTGATTATTTATTTATGTATTTATTTATTTATTTTTAAAAACATTGTTAGCTAAGTTTTACAGCAGTGGCATCTCCATCTTCCATATCCACCACTCCACACATATACACGACCACTCTATAGGTTATGTTGCATTGCTGTAAAGCCCCCTGAGACAAATTTTCAATTTGTGATATTGGGCTATACAAATAAATTGACTTGACTACTGAAACATTTATGGCTATATAGCAGTGAGGCTTGGGGCTTGACGCCTCATACAAGCTTAAGTAAGTCACAGTTTGTCAACTGTTGTCAACTGATTTGGTTCCTCTCTCTCTCTCTCTCTCTCTCTCTCTCACACACACACACACACACACACACACACACACACACACACATACCAATCCTTTGGGCCAGATGTATTTCTTCAGACCTGCAACTATGTCATTGCTAACAGACCTTGGCCACGTCATGACCCAAAGGTCAGCACCACAGCTACAGATGCTAGTTAGCAGCACAAGGTATTGATCTGGTTTACATGGAGGATTTGTTCTAACCCGACAGTGATTTACATAAATGCAGATTTACCTATTGACCACTGAACTATCACTTCTTGTTCTGTTAGTGAATTATCTAAATTATCACTTCTTGATAGTATTATTATTTATTTATTGTTATTAATAGTCTTGGTCAGTTGTTAAAGTGATAGTTCAGCTTCTTACCCATACAGTGATATTTGCTGGTTCACTCGAGTATAATGCATCCACCAAGTTTGGTCTATTAAGTCCTTTCCTGTAGCAATAACAAGAGCTTTACCTGGAGTGTGCTGCTTCAAAATGAATTAAATAGAGACAGACTGCAAAACAACACAGTTTTGAGCAGTGACACAAAGCTGGACCAGACATGGTGGATGCATTACACTCGCATGGACCAGCAACTACCATGGGATGGTAACATATGGGATGGATAAAAAACACTTTAATGAGAGATAATGAGATATACATGAAGGGATATTGTTGTTTGCTGTGCAGAAACATCACAACATGTGACCAAAAGTTGATATTTAATCTACATAGAAGAATATGATGGCCTATACTGAAGATTTAACTGAGGGGTATGAGGTAGTCAGGCATATTTACGCAGAATTCGTCTCCCTGTCTTATGTTTCTCTCCCGCTTGTCTGCCAGTGTCACAAAGGAAAACAAAGCAAAACAAAACAAAACAAAACAAAACAAAAAAAAAAAAAAAAAAAAAAAAAAAAAATGAGGGAGAGAAATAGAGAGATGTCAAGTTGGGTGCAATTGGTTCAGTAGCCACAGTGGAAGGTTGAGCCAAACTGGCTCCTCTCCATAACATGGATGCACCTGGGTTCTCATGCACTGACCTGCCTCCAGAAACCTGTCTGTCTGTATGTGTTCATAAAATGGAGAAAAAAGTAATAAAATAATCCAGGTGGTACAATGAAGATTAGTCTCACTGAGAGCGTTTTAAAAATTCCTGCAAGTAAATAGATTCATAGCAGACAAATGTAATCAATGCTGTACAGATATCATGGACAGACTTTATCCAAATATAGTGTATAGCGTATTTATACCATATACATCTGAAAACATCCTTGAGATTATTTAGCTCTTGTGAACAAACACTTATATACATTGGGCTGAATAGCATGAAGATTCTTGGCTCAGTCTGCAGTGCCATGGTGACTTGCATGTGTTTCATTCTTTCGGATTATATCACAACACACAACAAAAATAACACCAGTGCTTCACAAAGCATGTAGGGTATTCATCACGTATTGGATATGCCATGAGCAATGACAGTGCTGGCATGTGAAAGCTCGGTTAGTGACATGTCTTATTCTTTTTTTAAATAACTCGTAATACTTGTTTTGATCTGTCATGGCATCAATTCTCTCTGTAGGCAGAGCTGGCATGTGGAAGAACCTGGCTACGATGATATGTTGTGTCATCCTTAGATAGGGGCTGCGGGAGGTGTAGCCTTCTATAATAGCATCACTGAACACACAGATGTCCATTTATGTTGTCATTCCAACTCTCCAACCCACACACTTTTTTTTCAAGCCACACTTGATTAACATTATACTGTGTGTGATCAGAATGATTTACTGATAGCATTATTGCAAAAATGAGTATGTTATTGAAGCTGAAGTGAGGTATCCATCAAACCAAAATAGTATATTAGCAAATACAAAAACACACACTCAGTGGTCCACATGTAGTACTGGATTGGATCTAATACAATCCAGTACATCTGTTTATATTTTCTATGTCATCTATGTTTGGCATTGAGCTCATAGTTAGTGGTGCTGTTGTACTGGACTGCATTTCATTGCGAGGTGTTTCCAATATTCTGTTCCCCTCATGTATATAAATAGGGAGGACAAAAAATTAGAAACACCTCTCAATATAATGTAGTCCAGGACAAGACCTCTGCAAACTACAACCTCAATAATAAATATAGAATTAAATTTACACATTATCGACAGTGTCAACAAAAACTGAATATTATGAACTTTCTTAAAAGGTAGAATTTATGGCAGAGCTGTTGCATTGAACTGGATTAGATTGTACAGGTGAACCTGATAAAGTGACCACTGAGTGTACATAAGAATTTTAATCTTGAGATCAGTTTTATTGGTAGACATCATCATAACTGTCCTTCTGTGATGGACCGACAAATACAGAGCACATAAATAGCAATAAGCACACCCTGTCTGGGGCCAGGGCTACAATATGAGCGCCATTAGAGATGTGAAAACATATCCATTCATATCAAGTGCTTTCTTGTGGACAAGAACATGAGAAAGCACTCTCTGTGGTCTAAAATGACTAAAACTTTTTAGCAGTTCCTGAAATAAACTTTTTAGCAGTGCCTGAAGTGCCACTAGACTGGATACCAAATGTTCTCTAAATTCTCCTCAGACCAAAAGGATCTCACATTTCAGTCCCCTTGGCTGTTATATAACACTTTCTTTTTTTCAAACAATTTGACAGTAGCCATCATCTGTAGAAATCATGTACCTAAAAAGGTCCCATGCTGTGTGATTTGTTCGTCTCCATTATAGTTCTCCCCATTAAATGTAACAAAGTTGAGTCTCTTGATCAGTGTCAGTTTGCTTAATGTTTTCTGCCATGTTTTCTCACGACAAACACAGTATGATTACAGAAACAGCCAATGTGATTTTCAAACTTACATTTGGGAGCTGCCCTGTACAGCCACAGCCCTGTAACCTGCAGCAGTTGGGTGCTTACCATAGCGTGTTACTCATTGTAATATTTCAGTGTTATCAAATGCTTTTTGTTCATTTCCTCTACTCAAAAAATTCCAGATGAAGTGGGAATTAAAATTAGTTAGTTCAATTAAAATCAGTGACTTCTGTTTTTATTCAACCCATCAGCTATTATTGTCCCATGTAAGCCACTTTTCACCACGTACTATCCTAGACATGACAACAACAACAACAACAACAACAACAACAACAACAAAAAGTTGTTACCTTTTTTTATTACTGTTTAATGTTATTTGTTTCACACCAGCTTATGTTAAACCACACAGGCTTGGGGCTTTACAACTTTATACAACCTTAGAATCAATTTTCTGGATGATACCACAGGGATGGGATTTGATATGAGACATAAACAACACCCCCCGACCGTGGACAGGCAGCTGTGTAGGGTGCAAATTGCTTCAGATTCCTGGGCATTCAGATCTGTCAACCTGAAGGGGGCACAAACCACCAAATCAATCATCTCCAAGGCATGATGGCACCCCTAAATGGGCTTTTACCCTCAAGCTGTTTGCATTTAACCTGGCAAGCTATCTGGATGTTGTTTGGAACGTGGGTGAACCTGTTTTGGAACGGACAGACCCATTAACTTTGGAGATTGGTCTTCAAGGGGGGCGGGGTGGTTCTGTTACTGAGCAGAATTCAAAAATAATAATGGCAGGTATGATGAATGGTAGATATTTTTTCTTCTTGTAATGCACTCCAAATTCTTTAGCTATATCTGCCCAGCTGCTACCATGGGCAAATTTATCATGTGGGTACCATGGATGTATAGGATCCAGATTGAGCATGTTCCTGAAATGAACAGTGCTCAAACAGCTTGCTGGAGAGGAGCTCCAAGGGTCATTTTGAGGCCTTCATCATATGTTTAATATGATGACCTGAAACCTTCAAGTAAGTGTAGCCGTCCTCACCCAGTCAATTCTAGATAAATCATTTCATCATCTTTTTCTGCAATAAGATTACACTCTTAAGTCAGCATGTTTTAATGGTATATATTGAAATATATGAGCACTGCACAATCTGAAATACCATCATTTAGCAGATTTTGTTCCTCAAGAAATTCTCACAGAAGCCTCACCATGTTATGAGCACACAGTCTTAGATGGCTAGATAAATATTATTTACTAGGCCGCATGAAGAAGACCTGTGTGACTGAAAGGCACCATGCTTTCTGTGTCTGACTGTTTGACTCACTTTATGAACATGTACATTTGTTTAGGGCTGAGGTCATTAATGTACCCCACTTCTACAAATAGCAGGCTTTCTGCTACACTATATGGTGCATACGCAAAATACGCAAAATTAGCTTTTTTTTTTTTTTTTTCTAGGATAGTGGAGGCATGACCTTATTGACTTACTTTCATTTGCTACAGCCATTCCCTAGCCTTAACCCTAATCTTAACCTAATTCTAACCTAAGCCTAACCTTAAGCCAAAATGACCACTCAAAATGTAAACAAACAAACAAACAAACAAACAAACAAACAAACAAACAAACAAAAAAAAAACAAAAAAAAAGAAGAAGCATTCAGCATCCTTTGAAAATTTATTAACTAATTAATAAAAAGTAGCAGGCTGTTGCCTCCCATAGCAGAAAAGTGAGGCCACACCACAGGACTTTGTAATCATAGGCAGTGCATTACTATGACTAGACTTACAATGCTTCCTTTGTTGCTCCTCTTTCAGTGCACTCAGTTTTGAAATCACACTGAAATTAGACATGTCAGCTTTTGAGCTGTACAGAGTCCATCAAGCTGGATTGGCCTTAAAATCATTTGTAGTCATAATAATGAGTGTGAAACCACATTTTTTGAAGAACCCTCTTGAAGTTTGAATATTAGCCAAAATGAAGCAGAATTCAATGTAGCACTACTCCACAAGAGCAGAATAAAAGTTCAAAAACCTCATCACAGCTGTGTAAAGTAAATTTCACCGTTCTGTCCAAGGTCTGAGTGTATTTGCATATAATTTTTAGTGTTTGCTTTAATTTTTGAAAATGTCAAATAGGTGGATTTTACTGTGCTGGGCAAGAAAATTAGTGTCATGGACTTAACCTGAAATGTGAATGTATTTAGGAGTTTATAAATAAGCGCCAATGCGATGGGCTATTTAAAGGTCAATTTAGCATATTTCCCTTCGACAACTTATCTGACACAATCCGAAATGTCCTAGTGCAGAAAACCATGTAGATCTATAAGAATTATTTTCAAATTCTCCCAATACATCAGTGGATTCAGATTCTATTTGATCCTATTACATACCTTAACAAGGAAGCTGTTGGCAGCCAAATTGAATGGGACTTCTGTAAATAGAGTTAAGATCTGAAGGGCACATGCCAGAACAACATAATGTAACTCATTACCTTTTATCTTATATACTGATTTATTAATTTGTTCATTCATGTATCTTCCTCACCTTATTTATGCTTTTTGTTTTTCCTCTTCATCCATTTGTTTTGTTTCTCTTGCTGTTTGAAATAGTGGGTGGATGGAGCAGAGGGGCAGGCTTGATTAGAGTCCTATCCAGTGTCAGTATTGGGTGCAGATATTGACATAATTCACTCATTGGATATGCCAGTCCACATACTGATCCAGATTAAGGAATCTGGTCTGATGTTGTAATTATGCAATTTTCAGCCCACAGTCAAAATGTTTTAGCACATAATTAGTAAGTAAATAGCCTACAAAGTCATCCAGTAGACCCCATATTTTTTTGTCTCTCAGAATTACACTAGTTAGATGTACAGGTGGTTTAATTCTCTTCCTTTTATTTTATTTATTTCTACTTTATATGTAATTATGGCTGTCAAGTGATACATTTTTAAATCACATTCATCACGAGGTAGTCATGGATTATTCATGATTAATTACATAATTACAAAATAAAAAAATACTCACTTGTTCATGCTTGCATTTTTGTATTGTGTATTTTGGAAACTGTTGTTCTTCAAGGAGGTTTATATGATGGATTCCCCAATGTAATCTGATGTTTTCCAGCCTGTCGTCTTCAACAACGCTGATGGGATAACAATCCATGGAAATCCATTTAGCGACTGCATCACTCAGTTATGTTGTGTTGACAGATTTGCGACTTAAACACTCCATAAATTTGGTTTGACACCAAAAAGGTTTGTCATTTAGCTGATATTTTAAACTGGTTGTGCTCTGGCAGGGTTCGGGAAGCTTCTTGAAATGAAACTGTCCATCCAGCAGGCCACTGGTTGTCTTGTCATGCATTTTGTCTGTTACTGGTATTGACCAGCTTGCTGTTGGCAGCATGTGCTGACATGTGGGGTTAAGGGTCAAAAGTGGGTCAAAGTTCAACTTTGCATGTGTTATTTTCTAAAAATAACTTGTTAAGGTCTTCAAATTCATCACATGTGCTTTGACAGCCCAGGAGGCCTATGTAAAATATAATGCATCCCTTGTAAAAAAAAAAAAAAAAAAAAATCAATTCAAGCTTAGCCTGTAACAGTCAAGATCTAGCTTCCATGTTTCTGTGAGGCTGGTGACTCTTGCTGCCCTGCAGTATGTCAATTGCCTGGGTACCTGCCAGCATCTAACCTCTCAGCTGTGATTAGGGGAAATGTAGCTGGCTAATTTCATTGCCTTTCTCATATGGTATTTGGTCTGCCTGACGTTAAGCAGGTATAATCTCCACTCCCAAAGGTAGAGCAGAGGGAGTTTCTCCTTTCATTTCTGATATTATTTTTGAGGCTTGTGTATTCTTTTTGGGGTCAAGACTTTTTCAAACCCAAACCACGGCTGAGCTCAAATTCATTGATACAGATACTCCAGATTATATATGGTGGGGAACAAATGCCAAAATGTAAGTCTATAACAACTTGCCAAAAACACTGCCAAGTAAGGGATATTGTAATATACTGAGTGTTTTCAGGATATTTTCTTGTTAAGCCCTGAGGAATTTGTCTGTTTTTTCTCAATCCTCAGTACTGGAAAACAAACTTAAATGTAAGAAAGCTGACACACGCAAAAAGTTGCACACAGAAACAACACAGGCAGATGGACACACACACACACACACACACACACACACACACACACACACACACATACTTACATACATAGCTACGGACTCACATGCACACATGAGGGCATATGAATGCCAAAATATTCAGCTGCTTTGGGATCTACTCACACTTTAATGCATTTTCTATCAAAAGTAAATCTCCCTATCATTCCACAACAGTTGCCATCAAGATTAGCCTACTCTCTTGTGGAAAGCTAATGCCTAACCATCCCCATATATCGCAGGCTTGTGTTTCCAAAGACCTAATCACTTTCAAGCTTATCAACAATAGACACAAGCAGCAATGGTAATCCTAAACATGGTTCAGCTTGGAAGCTTCAAATAAACAGTGTTTGATTGTGATGCAACTGGTCATGCTCTT
This sequence comes from Myripristis murdjan, assembly GCF_902150065.1. Classification (NCBI taxonomy): domain Eukaryota; kingdom Metazoa; phylum Chordata; class Actinopteri; order Holocentriformes; family Holocentridae; genus Myripristis; species Myripristis murdjan. The sequence goes on along the minus strand of NC_043993.1, from coordinate 9,183,387 downwards.
GATCTTACAGTAAGTGCACGTCTACAAAATGATGCCATTTTAATTTTATTTGCTGAAACAGAAATAATTACTTTTTCAATTTCAATAATTAATCCCACAAACCAATCACTAGATCAAACAAAGCTGTTGCACAGTTTTACTCTGAAGTCCAGTGTAATCACAAAATATGTTTGTGAATTGTGTTTGAATTTGCCCATAATACTTTGTTTTATTTAGCAATGAGGCTTTTGCCTGTTAAACAAAGTAATACATGATAAAGACAGACATATCACAGTTAACAAAGAGGAAAACAAAACAAAAAAGGAAACAAAAAAGAGAATGCAGCTTCAGGGTTTCCATTAAAAATGTTTACCTTGCTTGGACATTTTTTTACAAGTCATTCTTTGGACCCTTATTCATTTGTTTGATTGTTTGCTTGTTTGTCTTAATATAACCAGATATCTTAATTATTTAATTATTTCAATGACATATTCAGCATGTTTTCCAGCTACTGTGTTTCTGGAATGTTAAATTCTACATAATTCAGATTTCTCCCTTCACTATCGAGTAAAAGTAGTCAGTTAGAATTAAAATTAATCTACTCTTACTGATCTTGAGATGCATATCAGATTTCAAATAGTTACACAGTTTCAAAAGTTCACAGGTCTTTTTTTATGGTTTGATTTATCTCAGCCACGTACGAGAGTTTTCAAAGATTGAACAATCTCTCCTGTTTCTCCTTTAGCCTCCTATGACCTCTTTGCCCCCTTTGAAAAAGAAGGGACAGGACATTGTTGGCACATTCAGAGCCCTCCCTGCAACAATTTCATTCAGATGAAGTATTATAATGTTGTGTCCACCTCTGAAAAAAAGTTCTGCATCACCCTCACCTTTTCACATACCTATTGATAATTCATCAAAACACTTTATTTTTCAACTTCTTATGGGTTCTCCTGAGTTTGAGAGTCTGTATTATCTTATGTCAGGTGATTGAAATTGCTAAGAGGACACGTATTCATTTTGATCACAGAGGACAGAATAAGGCGCTGTTCAAGCCTGATGCTTGTGTCAGAGAGAGGATAGATTGCCAGCTCCTATTCCCACTAAATGGACAGTTCCACCCCCAAGGCGCACTTCACCATCTCATCGACCATCAGCTATAAACTCTTGTCTCTGCGATTTAATGGCATCCAAAGCACCACGCCCGAGCAGGAGGCATTTAGGCCATTTACTCTGTCATTACCCCTCTACCTTCAATACCTTCAATATCACTTCAGACACAGGCCACGTAATACATTTCATTAAGACAACAGTTGGATTCTCAAGGCAAGAATATTATTTATGTCTCATTTTGATAATAATAAAAGGGTTTCTTAATGGTAGCCAAAGGCTCTGACTCACACAGTTGCAGATGGGAGAGGGAGGTATTGCTCTATCTTTGCATTTCTTTCTTTCTTTTTTTTTTTTTTTTTTTGTAGAGCAATATGGTGTTGGTAATTGAAATATTCAAAAATGCACAAACTGATTGAATTGAAGCTGTGGGAATTAGATGATTTGTATAAAATGAAGCCTTTCATTCCAAATTAAAATATGTACAACTAGAAACTTGTAGAACATACTCTCACAAAATGACTGATAAAAATTTACAATTAAATATTGTTGAAGTAATCGCAGGGAACAGTAGGGAAAATATTACTGTGGCTTTCACTGCAAACATCAAACATAAGTGTTGTAGTTTTCTCACAGGGAAAAGCAGCAACAGATATCATCACCTTCAAACTAACTAGAGATGAAAAAACTACTATAATTTAGCACAGCAGTTTTGTTTTTATGAATACAGAACTCACATGGCCTACTTCATCTAATCAATGCAATACATCTTCACACACCTCAGTGGTTTCCAATGCCTTTGATTTAAATTCATTGTGTAGGAGAAGGCTTTATCCAAAGCCCAGCACTCTTTTCTGCATTCCCATCAGGATGCTTACATAACAACTTGTTCAACCCAAGGCCATAGCACTCTGTCCCATTGTGCATAGCAGGCATGTCGGTTACTCATGACAACAACTGTTAATTTACCCAACCTTATTGTGCTCGTGGAGGGTGTCTAGCATTTTCTCTCTGCCTACAAGCATACTAACAGCCAAGGCTGACATATCCGGAGGGTTCAGGGGCATTAATTCTCTGGGAACCCCACGAAGGAGTTGAAAATATAGTTGTTAAGCTTCATTGACAATAACACAGCAGAGATATTGTTTAACCAAATTCTGTGACTCTATTGGTAGAAATTGTTCTAGCACAAAAGAATAATGAATGTTTCAGCCAAACAATATGGAAAATGTTACAGTTTTAATGGATATATTAGTCACAATTATATAAAGAATGATACCCTGAGTGTGCAAAATGTAAGGAACATCTTCCTAATCTCGAGTTGGAGCTCCATTTGTATTTTGTATTTGTATTTATATCTTTTCCTTCATGGGTGAATTCAATAAGTGAAATGAATAAGGGATAATAGCTGTCAACTGGATTCAGCATAATAGGTTTTCTTAGTATTTCTGTATAGTCAGTGTATACAAAACAGAGAAGTAATTAAATATACTTTTAATATGTAAATACCAGAGTTAGACAGATATATTGAGATCACACTGGCTTTTAATGATGGATAGACTGTTCCTCCCTAGCTACATACAAACAACTTCAATCCTGCAAGCAATTATTTTTGCATGTTTTATCTATTAATTTATTTATTTTGCTAATTTATTCCTCTGTCTACCTTGGCTAAAGTATCTTAAGGCTCCTGCATCACTTCTTCCAGCTAGTGCATCTCCAGCCACCTGTATTTGTATACCCTGACTTGGGATTTGGTTGTACACCTGACTAAGTGTGGAATAGCTGTAGGCTGCCTGCCTGCCTGTATGTGTCTTTTATCCCTCTCGACTGAGCGGTGGGAAGTCTGTAAAAGGTTAGCCCTTTTTGCTCCTGTGCTCAGCAGCCTTCAAAGGCCCTGGCGAGGACCCCAGTACCAGCCCAGCTTGCTGTATGGGGTTGAACCACAAAGATTATAACCGTGTGTTGTACATCTCCATGAGCTAGGACCCCTGGGCTCCTCACACACAAATGCCACCAGCAGAGTCAATGGAGGTAAAGTGAAGTGCACAGCTGGTGTGACAATGGGAGATAGGCCAAGGACAGGATTGTGACTTTTCAGATCTGAAGAACAGAGAATGTCTCATCTGGAGTCACACCAGTAAAATAAAGAAAGAGAAGAGGGGAGGCAGAGTCAGCGACAGGCTAACAGCGCAAGTAGGGAGGAGCGGAGATATGCAGCAAGAGAGGATAAACAAAGGCTCCCCCTGACAATAGGAGAGCACATCAGAAAGTGCTATAGCTTTCAAACTGTGACTTCTCTGACACATTTTAAAGTTCATTGAGAGTGCTTAATTTGTGGGGGAGGGATGTGCATCCTGGATCAGTGGGACTGTCTTTGTGCCTGTTGTCTGACCTGAGGCCATTCGTTCTCACCTGGGGAACCGAGACAAGCTTGGTGTCTAATTTGGGGATAGAGAAAAAACAACTGCCTGCGGCTGAAAGTGATGCATTTGGTGAATATTCAGTGTTGAGGACTTAGCTTTGGGAGTGTGTTTGAGAACAACATTATACATATGGTTATGCTTGATTTTTGCAAGCATTTGTTGGTCAGGAGCTGTATTCACAAAACCCTCTAAGGCCAGCAGTTACCTCCAAACTGTGGGAGCAAATTCAGGCGCTACTGTACTCCTGAAAGTTTGTTGGAGACTAATTCAAATTCACATTCAAGTGAGCCTCAGAAAAGGGGAATAAATTGCTCTGATGTCTATATTTCACAAACTGGCAGACACCTGGCTAAATCTTTATTGCCATGTTTCAAAAATATATCCTAGGTCATTAATAGTGTTCCCTCCTAATTCTAAAAATCTATAACTGTATCAACTATCATTTGAGTGGGAAAGATGCTGCCAAACTGAACAAATCATACAAATCATAAATAGCAGAGTGGCTAGCTATTCTAAAAATGTATGCATTCACAGCATTTTGGATAAAAGCATCCACAAAACAGCATTCAGAACATTCACACACACAGCTCCAAAAACTGCCCTGGAGCGTATTGCTATATCGCTATGTTATCTTTTAATATCAATTAATCTATATCTTTAACATCAATTTCAACCATGAATAGGCACATAATTTAAAGCTGAAAGCCTAAACTGAACTCCTGTTTTATTCTAATGAGCTCAGACAGTTCAATTAATATTTATGAGCATGGGCAAGTGCACCCCAAAGCGAGAATCCAGACAACCAAGACCATGTGATCAGGACGCAATTTCTGCTGCTGATCGACTGTCAAAGAAAAGGAGACTGACTCTGCTGTCTGACTTTGCAGAATAATGGATAGAGCTTTTACACCCAAATGGACTTTATTTCATAGAAGTGCTAAGAGCTCTGAACCAAAAGATATAACCCTAGAAAATAGCCTTGGGCACTTTCACAGTAATCAAAGTTGGCCTCTCATTCACTGGCAATGGAACGGTTCCAGAAAGTGTCACTTGACGACATCAAAGATTAGTCTTGACTCTCTTGTGTGTGGCTTCAGGAGACTTTTTCTTCATGTCTGCAGACCTAGATTGAGCTGGCCAAGGTCACCGAGACATTTTTCCCTTAATTTTTCATTCAGTTTGGGAAAGCAACTGAAATATGCAAGGATATCAAAGCATTTGAAGTTAGCCAGTTTTGAATTTATTGTGTATTTTGTGTTCTTTATTTTGGTGTCTGTAAGTAGGTCAACTCCATTCCCCAAGAAACATAAATCTTTCCTTAAAGTCTGGTATAAGCTACTAAAGTATTTGTACTCAGTAACAGAATGACATTGACTGCCAGTCACTGCTAAAAGTGACTCTATAGATTGTAGCTGAGTTTAGTACGTACTTGTGTGCACCTAGGAGTGGGAATATCAGCTACAGTCAGTCCCTTGACAGTGAGTTTTAGTTCTATCAGAAAATACTTAAGGGAAAAGATGAAATACTTTGTAAACAGTGGTCCTGTAGCTCCCTTTTCCTTTTTGTCTAAAGGTATTATATGCCTTTCCCACAGTAGTTCTGTATGGGTGGAGTTTGTTTTTGTAAATCTTCAGATTCATGCAAGAGATAGATAGATAGATAGATAGATAGATAGATAGATAGATAGATAGATACAAAGAAAAAAGATATTCCTTTTGATGTTCTACACTGGAAATAGATGAGATTCAGTGTCCATTTTTATTTAAAAGATTTTCAATTATACTATGTTCCCTTTTGATAGGCACCATGTAAAGGTCAATTTGGGCTTCACACATTGAAGGTTTGAGTAATTCATTTGCTGTGGCACAGTCATTTTTCTTACTTGCAGCAGAGCGAATGAGGAGTAATGTGGTCTGCCTGCAGTGTGTAGTAACGTCTGATTTGTGCACTATTGATGTTATACATGAGTTTATAAAATATGCATTAAGCCCAATTTACAAAGTCTTTGTTGAGTTGGAATTGCGTTCTTGGTCTTTGAATATGCAGATTCTTTCTTTCTGTTTTCTTCCCTCTATCCTCAAGTTCATCCATCCAGTCATGCCATTCTCTCTCTTTCTCTTTGTTAAATGGAAAAATTTTGATTTGGTCCACATTACTGACTCTGTTTAGAATCTTTTAAAAGATGAGGGTAACTCAGAGTGTCTTCTACTTGTGAGCATTCATCTCATTCATCTCAAGCTGACCTTGTGTAATGGTTGCTGAGGCCGAAAATGAATGACCGGTGTTGAAAAGTACCGAACCTATCCTTGAAAAGAAATTGTAGCAGCCACTAAGTGCACAAACTTTAAATCATCCTGTTTAAAACTGCACTAAGCAATGTATCCAGAGCCCAAACTTCATGTATGAACACAAAAAACAACAAACAAAAAAAAAAAAAACAAACAAAAAAAATTGTTGTTGAAATGAGATACATGTTTTACTCTGAAAGGCTTCCATTGGATTACTTGGACAACTTTTTTTGTAAGCTTCAAATTGAAAAATGTGATGAAACTGCAGCAACAAGGTTTCAGCTACAAGGTAAACTTTGAATGAATTGTTTCTGTTGCTGCATTGCTGGTCTGAAATTTGGATACACTTTGGAAACGCTTATCTGCAGAACATTCCTCTTAGAGAAGCTTTGAATCAAGTTGATAACAGCAAGGGGTTGAAGTGGAGAACAGAGAGGAGCTGATACAGAAATTTAGAAATCTCAAACCAGGAATAACAACAGGCAGTCAATAAAATGTTACGGTGGGGAAAAAAAATCTACAATGATGACTCTCACATTGCAAGGGGACATTTTATTACAAAGAAATGCATATAATATTGCTTAATGTAGCTTTAAGGTTGGTATTGACCACACAGAAGTTCCTGAAACATGCCCTCTAAAAGCTGGACTGATGAGTTCACTTGAAAACTGTTTCTTGACCTTTTCATCATTTAAGGCACATATTGCAGTTTATTCTGTCACATATGAAAAAAAGCTGTTGTATCTCATCAACTTCACAATGCCTTTGTGAATGAGAGCCACTGCAGGGTTAAAGGTTTGTCCTTGAGTTGAGATCTGAACAGCATTTTACAAATAATGAAATTCATTAAACATGCAGCTGGGTTTATTTTCAACGACACTGTAAAAGTTGTAGGGTCATATTGACCTTAAAAACAGCACGCATTCTCAGTTGTGAAGTTATTCTGTAGAAGAACTGGATAATACAAATCAGGTCTCATGTATTACAGTGTGCAATCATCATCATCATTGGTGTATCCATTGTTACATTTTGTCTCATTGTCCCAAACAATTTTGATGTCCAACAGTCTCCTCTCATAGTGTTTGTGGCGTCATTGTTATCATCTTATAATTGATCCACTTCAGCTTGTGACCAATTCAAGCTTCAACCTAAGTCTTTAATGTCAGCCATCTCCCATCTCGGATGGGTGGGACAAAAAAAGTGAGCCTTAGTGGGTAGTGGGATAGGATGTAGTTTTTTCTAAAGTGAGAACAATTACCTGGAGCTGTGATTCGTTTTGGAGCAGAGATGTAGCAGCCTCCGGTGAAGCATAATACATTTAGGTAAGTAACTTCTTAATGCCTTTTCTGGAGCGTGTTCAAAACCTCAATTGGATTTTTTTTTCGCCTCACACCACTCCCTATCCTGACTTCAGTGTTGGGCAAGCTACTTGGAAAATGTAGTGAGCTAAGCTACCAGTTACTCTGCATTAAATGAAGCTTCACTACACTGAAGCTTGCTCCAGAGAAATGTAGCAAGCTAAGCTACAATACAGTGACAAAATGTAGCTTAACTACATCAAAGCTACTTTTGTTTTGTTTTTTAACATCGAATCAACTTTATTCCAAGTCATTGCTATCTTAGTGATCAATAAAACTGTCAGTCAAACAGAGAGTCAAGCAAAAAAATGTTCAGCAGTCTATGAAACAATAGTTAATGAAACTGTGTTCTCTCTGCTTTTACTGCTACAAACCATGGCAACAAAAACATACATGCTTCACATAATAACAAAAAGCAGGTGGTGTGTATATGCTAATGTGGGGGGAATTTGTATATATGATAGTGTGTGTGTCTGTATGTATGTTTGTGTGCACCCCTGTTTTTGCATGTATGCTAAAATTAGGGCACATTTGGAGGACAATGTTTAAATGACAATGTTTAAACTCAATAATGTGGTTCAAATCACAGGAGCAAAAGAAAAACCCTGCTCCGAACAGTAACAGCTTGGCAAAAAAATGATGCCTGCAAGAGAGCAAGAGCGCAAGAGAGAGAGAGAGACAGAGAGAGAGAGAGAGCGAACAACATTAGTGGATACGGAGGCCAGGCATCCTGATCTTTCTTACAACTGGTGCTTGTTCACGCAACACAACAGAAGTTTTTCAACATCGGCATCTCCCTCCTCCTCTCTCATCCTTGTCACCTGTGTGCTTGTGTCCCGCTGCAGCAGACAATTAGGACAGGTATGCGATGTCAAACAGAAGAGAGTCTGTCAGCTACACTTGCAGGTCCGTGAGCGGCGGTGACGTCACCCGCTGCTCCAAGTTATATTTCAAACTGCAGCAAAAGCTCCGTTGCGTTTAAGATTTAGAAATGCCTGTGAAAATGCAGCTTCTGTGGATGCTACCGCGCTATTTGATCAGTAAAATAGTTTCACTACTTAAAAGCTATTTGATTTAGAAAACAGCGACGTTTCGACCACGCTAAAGTCGCTACTTGTAACGCCGCTACTGCCCAACACTGCCTGACTTCCATTCTTCCTTCCTTCTGTCAATTTTTTCCTCCCTCCGCTTCTCTGGGCCCATTTCCACCGAAGAAGTTCCTTGGTAGTATTTGGGGGGCAGGAACTACTACAGGAATGTCCTCTCACTCGGCCCTCTCAACTGCCGTGTCTCCACTGAGAGGGCGAAGTAGGAGGAAGGTTCCTATAAAGTTACCAGGCTCTGTAATGTAATTGTTGCGTGACCATTTTGACCGGGGCATCAAAATGCATGCTGTTAAAAAAGCGTGTTGTTAGCATTAGCTAACATTAGCTAGCATGTTAGCGTTAGCTTGGTAGTGTTTTAGCGTCCCTAAAAATGACGCTTTCTGTTGACACCACATCACGCTGTGAGTATATCCAATCAGCACCAAGTAAACCCCAAGCCCCACCCAGGAGTTTTTCAGGGCCGCTCAGAGTCCCCGGCCCCGGCCCCATAAAATTACCCCGAAGTTCCTGCGGTGGAAACGGGTCTTATTGGTCCCTCTCATTTCTTTCTCCCTATCCCTCCCTCTGTCTCCCCTTGTCTCCATCTCTGCTGCCTCACTCTACTGCTTTGGTCCCACAGTGCGGGTGTGGTTGAATATGAAGCTCTCTAGGCCGACCAGGTGCAGGACAGCGTGCGAGTGTCAGTGGAGAGGCAGAGAGAAGGGTGTATGAGATAACAGTGGTCTCGCTACGCCGTGTCAGTGGTATATCTGATGCCCTGTCACTCACACGGTAACCTACCATGGACCCTTAGCTATAGCCAGGGCCCACTGGAGAGCTTGGTGTCTGAGTACAAAACGCTGATATTTACTGAGATACGCAATTACAATAGAATAGAATAAAATAGAATAGAAAAGACCTGTAAAAGGTGATGGAAATTTTATTCCCAAAGCGGTTCAGTATCCATCCAACATTGTTATATGTTATTTTGAGCTATATATTGCTCAATATATTTAAAAAGTAGAGTGATTGGCTTACTTGATCCAAAACCCCTATTTATTTTCAGCATAGCCTTAAGGAGCCGAAAAGTCACAAAATGGCACAAAACGCCTACTTAGATTTACATTGGAGTTCCACTGTTGCCACTGAAGTGTGCAAAGGACTGTGTTAGGCCTACTTTATTACCAAAGCTGGGATATTTCCTGCAACATGTTCCCAAAGTGTTCTTATGCTATCTTACTATAGCCTACCTGGCCAGCCGCGTAACCCATCACTGCACTAAAACAACAAGTTGTTGGGGTTGGGATTAAGGTTAGATGACTAACCTTTTCCTCCCTAAAGTTTGGATAAGGTTTTTCTGTGGTTGAAAAAGAAAATCTTTGAAAAGATAACGCTTCTTCATGGGTGTGAAATTCTTGAGGTAGATCTCTGCACCCCTTACTCTCAACCATGCCACCTCAGTTTCAACCTACATCCTGTTTCAGTCATTTCTTACCTGTGTCCTGTTTTAGATGGTCTATCATACAGAATCTACATTGCTTTTTGACACTATAACTATTAACTCAAGCCGGCATATTCTGCAATGAGCTGCCTGGGCACAGAAACAACCTGAGGATACATGATATATTTGAATAAACATCTGCTTCTTTTCAAAATTCCAAAACTTAGGTACCAAAAAAGAGAGTGTATTAAAAGCTTGAGTGTTTTTCCCCCTTCCCTTTACCCCATTTCCCCATCAAGACGTGTTTTGCCTCTTGTCAGTCATTGTAAATTAGAATTTGTTCTTAATTGACTTGCCTGGTGAAATACAAAGGGTTATGTGGAAGCATGTGAACAAACAAGAGAGGTTCAGTGATCATTAACCTCCTCAAATCATTAAACTGAATCTGTCACTCCTTTTCCAATGTTTACTGGCGCTTGTAATGGATGGAAATCAGATGTGGTTACACTTGTCTGCTTATGCATTTGGTTGCCCAACATTGCTGGGAACAAAGTTGGCTTCATTTATTTAATTGTATTTCACATGAAGGGAACACTACTTATTAAAACAAAACCAAGAACTTATGAAAAATTCAAATGAAAGAAATGTATGAGTTTGGCTCTAAAACATAATTTGGAGCAGCAGAGGCAGCAGAGGGCTTAAGGCCTGTGCAGAGAGAGAGAGAGAGAGAGATAGTAGTGAGAGAGAGAGAGGGAGAGAGAGAGAGAGAGAGAAAAGGAGAGAGAGTGTGAGAGAGAGAGAGAGAGAAGGAGAGAGAGAGTGAGATAGAAAAGGAGAGAGAGTGAGAGAGAGAGAGAGAAGGAGAGAGAGAGCGAGAGAGAGATTTGTCAGTGGTCAGCTAGTCTTTGGAATACAACAATGATTTATTCAGTGCTAAAAAAAAAAAAAAAAAATCAAGTTCTCACATGGTGGCCAGTCTCAGAATGAGTAATAGCTGGCACCCTAGGCACATCACAGCCCAGCACTGCTTCTGCCTGGGCAATGTGTTAATAATTTAATAGAAAATAAGACTTCACATCACCTCAAAATTGCCACCCCTAAGGAATAATCTGTCCCCTGTTCCTTGTGGGGTTTTTTTTATTATTAAGATAGTTATTATTTTTTTTGTTTGTTTTTTTATATTTACTTTATGACACAGAAAAGGCAAGAATAACATTTGTTATTCATTAAAGAATTACATTTTTTACAAACATAAAAGATTTTTCTATGTGATTATATTTCAAATTTTAGTCATGAGCCAGAATAGAATTGCACAGCCTGCAGGGCTTTGGAGACAAAAGTGGATTCAAACAGGGAGCTGTAGTGACTACTAGTCCAGCTTCCCATAAAAGTCAATGGTTTGGTATACGTTAACAAAGCAACACCAGTCTGTGTCCCTTATGAATGATGCAGTTCCCTTCTGTGCCCATCAGTGTCAAATGTGTCCTTCTTTCAACTTGAAATCCCAGCATGCCCTCGGGGCAATTAATACAACTTTGCAAATATTAGAATCCAGCGGTGAAATTCATAATTTGCCAGATAATTGTGGTGTCTGAATGGAAAAGGGCCCAAGGAAAAAAATCCACAACATAATTACAGTGTAAGTTTGAAAATGTTGCCATACAGTGATGGAATAAGTTGCTCTTGAAAGTTTTTTTTTTTTTTTTTTTTTTTTTTTTGTCAGTATACGTCCAGCAGGGTTTCAGATATCACACAACACATGGTCAAAAGAACAAGCAGTAGCACTTTCCTTGATGCAATCAGTGTCATTTTGTTTCATCAAAATTTGACCAGTGTTGACTGAGATATGATGTTGGACATCATGCCAAAATAATAAGAAGAGACAAATACATGAGCAAATTACAACAACAAAAACAACCACAAAACAACAACAAAAACAACAATACTACTACTACTAGTACTACTACTACTTCTACTACTACTAATAATAATATTAATAATGAAGCAAAAAAAGTACAACTGCGCACAGTTTTTTGTGCTCATGTTAACGCCAGAGGAGGTTTGGAGCTATGCAGTTACTGAGTCAGCAGAGCGTTGGCCACTTTTACGCACTATGAGCCTCAGCGCTCAGCGACCCCGCCCTGTAACTTTGCGTGATCTGCCACCTGGTGGTTGTGTTGCTGTGGTTCCTAAAAGCTTCCACTTTGCAATAATATCACTTAGAGCTGATGGTAGAATATTTAGGAGGGAAGAAATTACTTACAGTTACAATTACTATTAGAGCACCACGCTAGAAGTCAGTGAGCTAGTTAGCACAGCCCATTCTCTCACAAATGTTTGTAAAGGCTGACTGCATGGCTAGCTTGCTAGCAATATTCTTCAAGGTTTCAGTAACAGCCAATCAGTGGAGTCTGTGACAATGATTGTGATCAACAAATTAATGAACAGAAAAGTAAAAAAAAAACATTTTGCTGTTAGCATCACACAATTATTCACTTTTACAGCTATTGTAAAGTTATTAACTTGACAGTGGAGATGCATATACTCCATTCAAAAGTCGATACAGGAATATAGACTCATAAAAGTGAATGGGTAGTCATGATTCACATGCTTTATATTTCTATGTATGTATGTATGTATGTATTTATGTCCTGGATAATGTTTGCTTACTGTATTCAACTGTCTCTGTCATTGTCTCTGGGTCTCTCTATCCCCCTCCACCCCGCTCTCTCCCTCTGTCTCCATCTCCCTTACGCCAAAATGGGCAAAATGTCAGAAGCTCCCAAGTGAAGGGAGACATTTCATGGTTTTGAACAGCTCTTTCACCGCCCCGTTCCACATGTACCTCTCCTCCAGCCAAGTTAGTTGGACTCGCTTGGCACAATCAGAGGAGAAAGAGAGGAAGACAGAGAGAGAACGAGAGAGAATAGACAAAAACACTGACCAGCAGGAATCAGCTCTATCCATTCTCTACCATGGGACCCTTTGGAGCTCTTGAACAGTTGTGTCTGAGTTTTGCTGCTCAGGTTTGGAAAACAAGCTGGAACAATAGAGTAGAGCACTACTGTGTGTGTATGTGTGTGTTTAATGCATGTATATGTCTGCTTGTATTTGCATGTGCGATTGTGTTAGTGTATGTGGTTGTTTTTTGTGCATAAGACAGCCAACAGCCAACCAAATATTGCAACACCTCCCCCTGCTGGATCTGCTGCAGTGAGATGAGCAGGTGAATAATGGAGGCGCTGTCTCGGGCTCTCTGTCCCTCTATCTCACTCTCCTCTCTCTCTCTCTCACACACACTCTCTCTCTTACCCTTTTAAGCCCTCTGTCTCTCTATTTTCATTCTCATTTCTTTATCTCTCTTTTTTTCTCCCAGGCCTTACTTTATCCAACCCTCATCCACATTCCCACAATGATGACTGGAGGTTTAAAGCGAAGCCTTGCTAAGACTCCTGAGAGTCCTCAGTGTTTCAAGCAAACTGAATAACAATAACAATAATAATAATATTCTGGTGATATCTATCTATCTATCTATCTATCTATCTATCTATCTATCTATCTATCATGTACTGAATATTGGAAAAGAGTGATTTACAAGCCTTTGATATAAGTCATTGAAGTGTTAAATTCTCTCTCTCTCTCTCTCTCTCTCTCTCTCTCTCTCTCTCTCTCTCTTGCCTCTGTCACTCTCTTTCTGTCTGTGTCTCTTTCTCCTTTTCTGTTGTTGACATGGTGGGCAGGGTCAGAATGCCAGATGACACAATGTGAAACAACAGCAAGAGGATAAAGGAGAAAAAACACATTGCCTGAGGGTGGAAAACAAACAAACAAACAAACAAACAAACAAACAAACAAAAACATCAGCAACAACTATTTCCATCAGCATTAAGAACATGTTAACAACAGCATGTTTCGTGTGTGTGTGTGTGTGTGTGTGTGTGAGTAATTCGCAGGTAACTTAATTCTAACAATTTTAACAAAAGTACATAACATTTCATATTAACAAGGTCTACCCTCACCCAGGGAATTGTTTGTACAAAGGTGTTTGTTAAATTTCAGAGTAACCAAGCATGCAAAGCTGGGGAAAGATTACAGAAGCTTGCAAAAAACAGTCATACAAGATTTCAACATCCAGAGTTTCCTTTCAATCAATCTTGCTTATATATTGAGTCTTTATGCTGGCTATTGAAAGACAGTATTTCAGTATTGTTTGTATAATGAATCAGAAAAGTAGACATTATAAGACATTTTCATTTGTACTCAATGGCATATAAATGGTGACACAGCAACAAAAATGAAAATTGCGTTCATCTCCATGTAAAACACAGTAATACAGTAATGCACACGCTGCACTGGAGCATTGTACAAAGACAGTGAAGTGGGGCAGTGCAAGATATATGATTCATGATTTTAACTACATACTGTACAAACTGCACATAAAATTCAACATTCAATTTCCGTGTTCACAAATACATGCAATATAGACTAGAGGTGAAAAGCAAGTAGACATTTGCTTGTTCTCAAGGTGACCATGAGTGTTTCCGTGTGGATGGTTGCATGTATGCATGCACGTACAGAGTATAGTTTCTTGTCTTGTTTGGTTTTAAGGGTTTAAAAGGGGCTGATAGCAACCGCAGCCACTCAAATGAAACATATCTTGAATGTTTGGGAACAAGATCAGCATGTCTTTATGGAGTGCCCAGGCATAATGTCATCATGTTAGATGACACTGTTCCAAAGCAGTGGTAGTGGTGTCTGCGCTTGACAACAGATAATGCTCCACCAATCTCTTCCTCTACCGCATGTTGATATGTCAGTTTCTCAATACAACTTCAAACAGTTCATCGCCTAGCTAAGAGGATGCTAAAAGTGATGGAAACAGCCACTGAAAAATGGGAATTGGTCCTTATGTAGTGCATAATTCGTGACTACTCTCGGCATCAGCGACCGAAAAGTTTGAGTGTTCCTAAGAAGTCAGTAACGAAAATAACAGAGTTTTGGGCTGTGATTTCATCAGTAAGACTTCCAGCAGGTGAATGTGTGGGCTTTAGTTCGCCTTGTGTGCTAATGAATAGAGGGCACAGCCCATTTATCAGTATTGAAGCGCTATGCTACCCTATCTTCCTCTGAGATAACAATAGATTGGTAAAACACTCCTCGTAAAATGGTGGATTTATAATCATGAACTGCCAAAATTCGTGGTGGCGTTGCTTAACAAGCTCTGATTGGATCGCTCCACTGCTTATGTGTGAAAGTGTCCCTGCGTGCAACTTGTCTCCTGCGTTTCTCTCGCTCCTGCACCGGCTACTCGTGTGTGAGTGTGAAAGGTCACGGCGGGTCCCCTCGCTCAAAGAAAAGAAGTGCTACCTTTGCGCTCTCCTTCCTTTTTCTTCGCCTTGTTTTCTCAAAGATGTTCCTGTCACTGAGGAAAGTTACGTCACACCACCATGCGTTAAAATAAATCCCAGGTATGCGCTAAGATTGAGTTTTATAAGAAAGATGGGGAACTTTGCTGTAAAACGTTTCTGGAAAAAGTGTCGAACAGCAGATGCACAACCCTAAAATCAAAAAGTCGGCTCAAGAGGACTTCAGATTCTCTCCGTTTAATGAGGTTGTGTCCACCCAATGATGGCAATGAAAACATTGTAATGAAGATAGCATATTTTAGTTTGCCACCCCAGGTACAGCTATGCAGCTCAGGAGATCACACCATGTTGTGATAGGTGCTGCCTCTTCAAGCTTGTCCAGGTTATATCGATTTCTCAGAAATTGATCTGCCATTCCAGTTACACACTAATGAACTGATTTTTCCCCATTCAATTTGACTCTCTATGCATCCTTTGAGGCCATACAGGTTTCACTATTATTTTGCATAATCAATGGAATACAGTCCACTGAGGTTACTTCCATACTGACAAATTGAACTGAAATGGCAGTGACAATTCACCACTGTCCTCTGTGGTTTCACTGCCAACCACCAGCCAACCAGTGCTCTATACAATGTGAATGTGCTTGTCTGAAGTCGATATTTTCATGCATTTAATATGAACATCCTTTAGCTAGGCTAGCCAGTGCAACATGGGAACCTTTGCCATTTGGTCTGTTTAGAGGACCCTGTTTTTATTTGCCTCTCATTGGATCAGAATCCATTTAACTTTCTCAATGTTTGCAGTTAACCTACTAAATGCTGATAGATATTCCAGCATGTTATGCCTCCCCTGAGAGATGGTGTGAGATACATGCCAATTTGTTGTGCAGTCTGTCGTGGCTTGATTTATGTTTCAACAGACTGCTGTATGTGCTACCTACCATACACAAAGCCGCAGATTCAGAGCTGAGCTATGCATCTAAAGATAAAAGGCACTGATCAAGCTCTTGCTGAGCAAGTGCTATGACATTATCTGCGTGGAAACATGGCGGCTGCAAAAGTGGAAAAGTGAATACAGAAGCAAGTGGGCTTTACTCTCTTCTTAAAACCCATACAACACTGTTTTAGTATTTGGAAATTGTTCTCTGTCTTTTTTTTTTTTTTTTTTTTTTTTTTTTTTCTTTAACGTTTAGAGTCTGGTCCTCTAACCTCTTTAGACTTTTGTTGGGACATTCTTGACTTCTCTGAACTTGATCAGCTTTTCTGGGTGACTGTGTCTGCACACAGCCTTGCATTCTCATGCCCTTTATGGGGATTGGCAGTGCATTACATATGCTAATTAGGATCAACTGCATGTATTTTCAATTTGCAGAGATAATAAGATTCATCATTGTGAGAACACAGGTGTGAACCATCCGTGGATTAAGAACAGCCCATGTATCTGACATAGTCTTTTCTTAGGATCTTGTTCAAGAACAAATTTAAGAAAAAAGTTGAATGAGGCCCACAGTCCTTAAAATATAGTTCCCTTGAAATGGTTTTCTTTCACAGTAATGGCAAAAAAAAAAAAAAAAAAAAACATGTCACACCTTGACCATACAGGCAATTAATGTTTCACACTGTGGCTCCTTGCTCACACACCATGTTTTCTTGTATGTTCTGTTTTTTATTGATTTTTGCTCTTGAAATTGGAAATGTGTTGGCCGTGAAAGGAAATTGTGTTTTCTACCTGTTCGAGCCACCACGTTTATTAATGTTAAAGTCGGCATGGCAACTCGCTTTGAGGAAGTCGCTTTTGGAGATTCGTGGGTAATCCCCAACTGAAAAGGAGGCAACGCTCCTTCTGAAAGGCAATGTTGCTGCTGCAATTATATGGGGAAGGAAATGATTGCAATAAAAAAGAAAAACCTGATACATGTTATGCTCTGGTGATTGAATTCCATACAATTTGTGCCCTTTGAGGGACTATGCCTCCTCCCAGAATAGATGGTTTCAAAGGGGCATGTCTTTATAACAGGATATGATTGAATGGTAATGTGTAGCTGAGCAGAAGTGAGATTTGTAGCCTTTTGAACTGTGGAGCTTGTTAGAGATGTGCACAACAACTACTGGTTTTGCCCAAAAAAAAAAAAAAAAAAAAAAATCCCGGAAGGCCTTGGAGAAAGAAGGAAAACGTGGAGGTATTGGGTAGAAAAAAGAGAGCAAGTGAGAGGGAGACAGAGAATAAGAGAAAGAAAAAGAGTGAATGTCAATCAATGTCCAGCAAGCAGAGGAGAACTGTAACCAGATGAAGCTTAGAATGACCACAGACAGACAGACACACACACACACACACACACACACAGATGCATAAAACTAATACGCACATGTACACACAAACCCACAGATACCCACCTTAACATCCCACACACACCCACATACACATGCACACAAAACACACAACCTGCACAAATGATATATACATATAAACAATACATAACTTGGCAAATGAGTGTGTCTGGTGGTCAACTGCCCCACTAGCTGTAACAGATCCAGTATCTTGTTGGGGTCAATATTGTACATGCCAACTAGACCTTAATACGAGACAGCAGATGGCACACACATTCTGATAATGCCCTGCAAAGAAAGTGATTTCCAAACAGGAATTAGTTCCAAATAGCTTCAAATTGAGCCAAGAGGTCACCGACAACGTTACCAATCAGCTCAGTGCAGGAAAACGAAACTGTGTTCACAATTGTTTCATTTTTCAATCCGTTATTTCAGAGTTACAAACTGCAAACGGGTCCAAATTGTGCAGGTTTGGGTCCAAGTGTGTTTATGGTTTGACCTTCAAGAATTAGGCAGTGCTCACTGACTTTGTAGCCAACTAGCTTACTGCAGCAAAAATGCAGCCACAACCATTGTCTGGAACACAATGATGCAAAACCACAAACGGGCCAAATTTGTTCACGTAAGCCCAATTGTATTATTACAAATAGTGGATTGTCTAGTGGGATACTGTCACTGAATGCATAACCACCAGCTAACTGCATCAAGAAAGGACAAATAAATATTGTAAAACACTGCATAAGCAAGGTAAAATCATATAGGCACCAAAGCAGGTATTAGGAAATCACTGGATATGGGCATGTGGAGGAATTTGCATACCGCACCTGCCATCATATGTAACAAACAATTTATTTTGGGTTAACCATTATTTCATATGTGTGAACTTAATCGTGTTTCAGCAGTGGTCCAGAGCCAGAAAAGGGGCACCATATGTCTGTATGATGCAATATGTCTGGGTTTCTAATTAACTGGGGGGGTGGAATTGGTGTTTCTGTAAGCAGGCAGAAAACTAGTTAATTCCACATGAAAGCCCTCATTTGCAATTAAACGGAACAGGATGCATTTGGTGATGTAAGGCAAATAAATTACCCCTCTGTTGTCCTGTATTAAATATAGCGTGCATTGCAACAAGCTTAAGACATCTCCAGATTCAGGATGCTGGCTGGCATGGCAAAGGCACACAAATGTAATCCAATGATGGAAATAACAGGAACTTTTAATTATGTTACATAATGATTACATGTTATATAACGAGAGCCTACAAACAACTTGTAGGTGTACAACATATCACAAAAAAAGAAAGTAATTTAAGGATGGCAAAGTGGCTTTTGTCTTTTTATAGTGCAAAACGCAGGTGTAGAAGTGGAAGAGGAGGAGGAGGAGGAAGAGGAGAGATATAGATAGTGAGAGAGAGAGAGAGTGAAAGAGAGAGGGAGAGAGGATAAGGGATGCCTTTATGTCTCTAATACTGTGAGAGCCTGCCTATCTCGTAATACCTCCACTGCGATGTGTCATATTCTTTGCTATCGAGAACGGATGCCTGTGACATCTTTTAGAGGTACAAAGGAGACAGGAGTGGCATCAAGCCAAGGTGCCCAAATAATCTCCATCCCCTATACTGTTCCTCACCTGCCAGTCTTGACAGCCAAATCACTGGTCATAAGCGGCACTTCACCCAGTATGTCACAGATATGACAAGCAAGAGAAAAATCAAACATCTCAAGGAAGGACAAATAGGAGACGGAGGGGTAAAAGAGAAGGGAGGACTGCAAGGTCAGAAAAGGAAAGAAGAAACAAAACCAGTAAAGTGCTATGTGAAATAGGCATATTGGGCTACTATTGCCCACAGTGATGAAGACAGTGACCATAGAAAGCAATCGCTCAGCAGTGAAGGCAAATCAGCATTCCTAAGCTGGCCTTACATTATCTGATATCGATTGATGTCAACATCTGCCATCGTTTTCTTTGTTCACTTCATGAAGCAGAGTCTGTTGGGTTGAAATTATCTACAACAATGGGCATTTACAGAAAATACATAAAAAATACATACCCTTCCTGTAGCTCCTCAAATGACACTGATTGCTCTGACCGATGGCTTCCAATAATGCTGTGGTTGGACTGCATGGCCAAACTGGTTTTGTGTGTGAAATGAATGTGACTATCTAGCTGTGCAAGGTTAGCATATCTCTATTCTTTGCTGTGTTTTAGTTTCATGTAAATTAACTTCCGTTTTGGTGAGTTTCTAGTTTCCCTGCTCCTCATCCCTAACCCCCCCATCTTGTCTAATCTTTCATGGCCTTCTCTCTCTTCTGCTCCTGCTGGTTATCTTGCAGCCCTTCTTTCACCTTGCTGTCATCCTTTCTTCCTTAAGTACAGACTCATCCTCTCTACCTCGGTATCCCCCCGCTACAATATTGTGCCATTCTTTCATTTCCCTCCTTTGTAATTTAACCTCTTATATGAGTCCCTGTGTACCCCCCTTTCTTATCTCCTTTGTCCTCATCACCTCCTGACCTCTCCTTTATGTATTTTGCACTCTTACTACCTTCACCCCTCTCCCTCCAACTAACACCTATTCCCTTCCCCCTCGGTTCACCTTTCTTTTCTCCTGCTCTGTCTCTTCCATGCCTCATTTCGATCTTGGCACAAGATCACTCCTCCTTGTCCAGAGCAAAGTAACAAAACACCAATTGCAGTGAAAACAGATGGGATTGCTGAATAAGAGATCAATGGTTCAGTGGTCAGACTGATCTGCAGCGGCAACTTCAAAAGAAGGAGAGACTGAGATACTGAAAAACAGACAGAAACGACATAAAGACAGATGAATAGAGAGCTAGAAGGAACAGGCACAAACATTGTTTGGGTCCAAGAAAGTGAAGTTGAATGTGAATGATCTGAGAGGATAAAATGAGAGAGAGGGGGGACAAAATAAGACTTCTGTTTTGTAATGAGAGCTGGGGAGGAAAGACAATATGCCGGTGATATCACGATGGCCTGGAGACTTATCGCCCCACCCCTTATCCCGACTGACCTCACCCATTCTTTCCTCAGGACAGATGAGTCTTGCCCCTGGCTCCTTCCAACCTCATTAGCCAATGCCCAGTGCTCTGCAGTCGGTCAACCAAGTAGCAACTAGCTCATTTAGATAAACCTGTCACTGTGGGGGTTCTGCACACGTCCAGTTGTATGACTAACATTATCCTTAATGCAAAACCTCGGCACAGCTCAGGGCTAATGTCTGCATCGGTCTGCCTGCACTAGCTAGCTTGTCCATGTCCAGCATGTCATTTTGTGTGGTGCTCTCTGCTACATTATGGCTGCAAATGGTAACATCCCCCACGGGAGCCTTTCTTTCGTAATATTTGTGACCTAACACATTTCAGTTTGATGTTGTCATTATGTGTGGCTGCTTTTGTTCGTCGGTACTTCTTGAAAATCTCATGCGGTGCGATTGAACCCCTCGGGGAAACAATGCCATTGTCTGGCTCATCTAGGCTGAGTTGAAATGCACAATGACAAAGCACAGCACTAGAGTTCAGCTGGGTGGCGGATTTTAGGAACAGATAAGACAGCAGAGGAAGTCAAATCAAAAGTGCTTGATAGATGTGACAAAGTTGTTTTTCACATCAGTTCTCACATAATATAATAAATGAAATTACCATTATTCGAAAACAAAACTTAATGTGTTGTGTGCTGTGGGGCTCTACATCTGTGCTTCCTGAACTGTTAAAGGGTGGGTTTGGTATTTTTCAAACCAGGCCATGTTAAAATGTTGCTACATATCATTTATAGCACAACTTTATCAGATACTTCTCATCCAGTGCAGCTTCTTGTAAACCTTAAACACCATCCAACAAGACACTAATTTTCAACCTCAAAATTTCCGTCATTTCCATCTTGTAGCAGCAATGAGTTCTTGTGAATACTCGTAGAGAGCTGGAAATTTACCAGAGAGACATTCCAAGGTCCATTTTCAGGTGAACGCACCTACCAGCAGAATAATGAGGCAATAATGTGGCAGCAATATTGCATTGCTGTAACGGCTAAACAAAGGTTATTAGAGAGAGAGAGAATATTTACAAAAATTTTTGGATGGACAATTTCACTACGTATTTGTCTGTGATGCGAGTGTGTTTTTTTCAAAATGGAAAACTTTTTTTTAGAGACTGTTCTCTGGCAAAAAAGTCCCCATAGGTCATTTGTACATCAGCTTATTATGACCTTTGACATTTAAAAGTTAAATGACCTCCAGCGGTCCTGTAAATCATGACACTACTCATCAGGAGGTTGGCGTGGTGGTCAAAGGGTCAGTCAACATGACTTTAACTCAGCTGACCCGAGTTCAAATCCAAGCCAGAGCAGGATTCATTTTTAGGGAGCTAACATTAGCTAGTTAATATTAGAGATAGTTCCATAGCCATGACCTTTCCTTGACCTTAACCTTATGACAAATGTTTCCCTGAACTTACCAATAACCTTTCAAAAGTTAAACAAGTTTTATGAGCAGGCAATCAAACATTTTTGACAACAGCAAGGGGTGAAAAAATGTACTAGCCTTTGATCTTGACATGACATGGGGTTCCAAATTCATAATGAAATCTTACCAGCCACTTTTGCTAATTAGCCATGACCAAATTTATAGTAAGAATGATTTGAATTATCAAATATGATTCCCCTTCCAGCAGTTGTGGTACAAACCTTCCTAGTGACCACAGGTTCACCAACATTTGGCTAGTGGCTGTACCACCCAGTGTGTAAATTATAGTTGAGTTATTTTACAACCTCACATTACTGCTGTTTTACCAGTACAGACTGGGTCCTTAAATTTGATCCCATCTAATATTCAGGAACAGACAATGGATTAAATTCCCAATAGAAATGACAGCCTTCTCCAACCCCAAAACAATATTGCCTCCTTAAGCCCTGTTGAGCAAAATGAAATACTGATTTGAATTTTTATGAAACAAACCCCTAGGGGAAAAAAAAGCCCATTGGGAATTTATATTTGTATTGTATATAAATAATTTGCAGCACATGTATAAATTGAAAGTATTATGGAGAAAAAGAAAAAGAAGAGGAAAAGGGAAAAACAATGGCACAAAGTCTTTATAACAAAGCATTTACTTAGAGCGGGCACACAACATCAAGTAATTACCTTTTTGCTCCAATCGCCTCCATCCTCGCTGTTTATGTATTCATTTATTCATTTCAATTGAATAGGAAAACAAATCACAGGTCCCAGTACCTGACCAAGTAATCTGTGGAGTCTTCAAAAGGGTTACTGGAGGAGAGCGAGAGACACACACAGCAGACATGCAAAGAGAGTGAGAGACACTGAGTAGAAGAGACAGAAAAATGAGCGATCAGGGAGAGAACTAATGGAAATCTCATGAGATGTGAGTCCCTGACATGGCTCCTGCTTGTGGATAAAGTGCAAGAGGAATTGAATGTGGCACAAGGCGGCTTGGATGAGAGAGATAGAGCAACTCCTCTGCCCCTGTGGGTCGGAGGCTCCATCAACCCCGAGAAAGGACACTCGGAACTTTCATGAGAAACAGACAGACAGATTGTGAGTGAGTGAGAGAGAGAGAGAGAGAGAGAGAGAGAGAGAGAGAGAGAGAGAGAGAGAGAGAGAGAGAGAGAGAGAGATGATAGTGATACTGAGCAAGGGCATAGGTTTCATTAAAACGTTGGTGCAAACAGGTTTTAGATACAGCTCATCACCTTCACTTTATCGGCAAAACTGAAAAATGTAAGTTCACATGAGAAAAATAGTCAGGCCTGTACAGTTACAGGCCAATATTAACCACAGTGAGGTATTTCTACAGCGAAAAAATGAATATGAATGGAAAATATAAGAAAAGTATGTCACATGATTTCCTAATTTGCCATTGAAACACCACGGTAATCCCTTGTTTTCCAGTAGATTGAACTGAAATTGAAGCATAGATTACTTAATGCCTCTCTGAATGCACTAAAATGAATTTCAAACGACAATGACAAGGGCATTTGAACTTGCAACAAAAATGAACCATATACAGTGTGCTTCCACAAAATTCAAATGTGCCTCTGAAAATGCAAATCATGTATAAATAAAAATACAGTATATGCATCTGAGGCAACAATAATTTGGGTGGAAATTATGCTGTTTTCTCTTTGCACATGTTACTGAGGGCCAGAGAGGGAGGAGGAGAAAGCCTCTCTGCTCTTCTGCCAGCCACAAGCAGCTTTATTATGTAACAGTCTCAGGGCTTGGCAGCTCAGATGCTTTTAAGGAAGACGTGCACGTTCCCCTGCACCTGAAATCTCATAGCAGGGTGGGAGCAGAGGAGGAAGAGGATGTGGGCTGAAAGCAGAGGCAGTGAGAGGAGCGGAGTGAGTGAATGAGAGTGAATGAGTCGTAACAAAATCCAGGCATTAGCAGAGGAACTCACCTGTCTCCTATTAGTATCTTGGAGTGAGGTATCAGACAATTAACTTTGACTTTTTAGGAAATAATCTGCAGCATTTTCAAATAAATATGTACCTTTTTTTTTCCAACTCTAACTCTGTTTGAAACATAGACGTTCTTCTACTCACAGCGAGTGACTTGACCTTAACACCATGAATGCTTTGACAGTTGCTTTTCTAAATACTCACTGTCTGTTAGGTCTCATGCACAAGAAGCAATAAAATTTCTTTGGAATAAATAAAAGATGATCAACAATATTGTCAAGATACCTGTACAAAAATGTCATCAAGCCAATTTCATCACCAGAAAATCCAAGGAAAAAAGAGTGCTGGCCACACTGATAGATTGGGATGTGTTTATTTGCACTGGGCAATGATTGATTATCACCAGAGATGTCACCAAATTACCAAAAAAAATAATAAATAAATAAATAAACAAATAAAATTGAAGATTACCACTGTAAACAATAATGTAAATCATTGTACGAGCTGTACTGCGATATGCATGTGGGTGAAAAATGTCTCTTCGCCTCAATTAGTGACTTTACAATTTTATCTATCTATCTATCTATCTATCTATCTATCTGTTATCTTCTTCTATCAAGAGAAAGCTGGCACAGTCACTCTTTCCATGCGGTGACATGTGAATGTTATAAAGTCGGCACATGGATATTTACTCATTTTAACAATGTATGCTGAATATTGGATGTTTTATGACCTTTTTCTCTAGCTGGCATGCTTGAAGTATTACATCAAGTTTCCGACGTAAAAGGAGCAGTTCAAACTCATATGCTGACAAAGATCAGCCTTGTCACTTAGGAAATAGATCTTTTCAGGCGAATGAAAAACTGAATAATGTATATTACTCCGGTAATTCATAGCACAAGGACAGAGGTGAGGACATGACTTTCATTTCTTTTCTTTTTATTTAAAGACTTATGCAGAGAATCAGATTCTACAGGGCCATATCATAACCAAAAAAATAAAGAAATAAAAACAAAAAAGAAAACATTTACAGAAGGTTCACCATGTCATCGGTATCCCTCAAGAATCCTTTGTCATTAGCCATTACACAACCGTCATGTACATGTGTGTGTGTGCGCGAGTGTGCATGTGTGTATTTTGTATGTGCCTGTTTGTCTGTGTCCATATGTATATAGTCCCACTCTATTATCTCTAACTGTAATCAACTTTTGTGCTTTAGAAAATTAGTTTTTTTTTTTTTTTTTTTTTTTTTTTTTTTACATTTCAGTCAAAATGAAAACATATTTTGCTAGATAAAAATACAAGAAAAAAGACTCCAGTAGGTACCTAGGAATAACCAAAGACCCAATGTTGAAAAGCAAGTGCTGCTGAGAACTGCAATGGACCTTGCATCAAACATAATGGAATCGATGCTTTAGA
This sequence comes from Myripristis murdjan, assembly GCF_902150065.1. Taxonomy (NCBI): domain Eukaryota; kingdom Metazoa; phylum Chordata; class Actinopteri; order Holocentriformes; family Holocentridae; genus Myripristis; species Myripristis murdjan. The sequence goes on along the minus strand of NC_043993.1, from coordinate 9,158,150 downwards.
TGCCTACGAATGCCTTATATACATGTATCTGCTGTAAATGAGAGTAAGGGTAAATGTTGGAAGCTCATGATTGCACTGTGCCTCACACTTGACATTCTCTTTCTGGAGCATTTAGTGCACGCTGTGGACCAAAACCAGAACTGGATTTCCAAAAACGAAAAAAAAAAAAAAAAAAAAAAAAGGTTAGTGTTTGTTTTATTCTTGGGGTTTAGCATCAGAGAAATCGAGAAACACAGAATTATTAAACTGACTTTCAGATGTTTTACAGTGGTCGCCAAAACTTTCTGGTGCTCAGTGTCCTTGAGCTTTTGAAAAGTAAAATATGGACCAAAAAAAAAATTCACTTGCATCCATTTTAGTCATGGAAACAAGGTAAAATAACGAACAGAAGGAATAAAAATAATACTACTGATAAAGTGATCTTGTTATAATTTCCTCCTGGTTTTCAGTTCAATCACTTTATTGCATGTCTCTGGGAAAGTGCAATCAACGCTGAAAGCCATTCCCCCTTCTCACCACTGATAAATCCAAAAGGCAAACAAAAGAGTCCGCTGACTGTTGTCTTTGAGATCACCCAGCATAACAATGTTTTTTTTTTTTTTCTTTTTTTTTTCTTAAAAAGCTAATGGGTGTGCAGCTGATAAAAGAGCTAAGTTTTTTTTTTTTTTTTCCTTTTTCATATAACAGCTTGTAAATCTGAAACACAATGGTCAGGGAGAAAAGGTAGATGATGTGGTTCAAAGCTGTCCTTGCATAGCACGAAGCTGACTACATAAATGTAATGATATTGTACTTCTAAATGTGCAAAATGCATAACAATAGGTTGATAATACAAACAATATTCATCATCTTCTTAGCTAATATCTTCATTAATAAAGAGTCAAATACTGTATGCATTATGTATTTTACATATGTATATATATTTTTTCTTCATCATGATAATAAACATCCATACAATATTTTAGAATTGAAATATCTATATATTTATATTTATACAACTCTTCACCCTGAACTTTGCAGTTCCTTGACTCTCTGCCTGTAGGTTGAGTGGCTGTGAACGGTAGACTGCTTGCATAAGCTTGCAAAGACCTCTGCCATTAGGGGACAGGTTCAGTATTGGTCATAATAATAATGTGGATAATAACAATAGCAACAACCACCAGTCTCTCTTTCCTTCTCCCTATGGGGATGGCGTCACCTCTTCACCCCAACGCACAAACACACAGAGAAGTCTGCAGGGTCCTGACATGCCTTTTGCCCTGTGCAGTGTCCTGTAAAACATATTTTCAAAAGTACACCCATAACCCATAACGCCATACAATGCATCCCACTCCTCAACAAGAAGCGGAAAAGCCGTTGGAGTGGGTACAAGTGGCTTCAAGTCGGAGTCACAACACAACACAACACATGCAGCCTGTTATTTTTGACCAAATCCATACAATGCCTTGATTGCAACGTATAGCATATACATGGAACTACAAGTATTAGGGGTCAATGTAAAGCTACAATGAATATCACCCCCTAGACTGTGTGTCAGGTTCAGGTCCTCAGAAAAGCCCTTGCTAATTAATATTGCTACATTAACATAATTTAAAATGGACTGTTTGAAAACCTTAACGTGCCACATCAGAGAAGAAGCATTTCCCTATGTGTATGCTTTTACAGGTTAAATGAAAAAGTGAGCAAAGACAAACGAAACATAGTTCTTTCACATTTGCGTGAGTTTTTGTTGGTTTTACTCTGAAGAGCAATTGACATCATGCTACAAAAATATAGATATTCATCTTCATTACTATCATAGAACTACAAGACAAGTCTGTGCGAAACACAGCGCCGGCTAAAATAAGATTATAGTGCCACTTCAACTTTATGTTCCCTCCCTCTCTTTCTGTCTCTGTCCCTGTCTCTCGCTGTTGCTCACCAACAAGCAGCAACAAATAAGTCCAAACGGGCATGTGATACTGAAGGCAGTGTAGCTGGTACTTTCTGAGTGTTATGTCTTAAATTTCAACTGAAGGGAGAGGGGAACGGTGGCAAACAGGGTCAGGGGACACACTGAGATGGAAAACCTAGATGCGCCATCATCGACAAAGTAGTAGCTTTCACAGCTCCAACTCTGAAAATGGAAAAGGCACTTCTCCCTCCACTCAGTGTGGCCCGCCCCCTCCTTGAGTGATGCTAACTTGCGAATGAATTTACTATTTTTGCAAACAAGGCCCCACCATTGACGATGGTGTCTCCTCCACAGAAGCCAGAAAACAAAACAGGAAAGAATGTGAGCATTTTAATTCTACATATAAAATGCATTCCAACATTTAGGATGAGTTGTACATTCTTACCACTAGCCAATCCCAGTTTACACTATTGTTGTTGTTGCTCTTGTTGCTGTTACTGTGTACACAAACACACAGCTAAAGATGCATTTGAACAATATATTACCTCAATGTCAGTGGTGAGAGCAGCTTTGATGAACTATCAATGGAACGGTAACTTGGCAAGAAACAGTCACTTGGGCGTGAAGTAGACCAGTTAATATTATTTTCATAGAAAGTATCATGAACAGAAACAACATTAAAAAATAAAAATAAGTAAAATAAAATCCTTTGCCATATGTTGAATAAACATACCCTTTGTTACACTTTGTAAAGCTTAAACATAATATTGACATCTCTAAGACTTGATAATATTTACAATGCTGAGAAATTAAATATTTTTTTTTTATGCTGAGCACAAAGATGAATGAATTTATTTTAAATCTTTTTTTTAAATCCCTAAATAAATGTGTGTGTCCGCTGAGACATGTTTTATTGCTATTGCAGAAACCCTAACATATTTTAAGAATGACATAATTAACCTCAAAAAACATCAACATCTACAGAGAATGGAAGATTTTTTGACAGATTGAGGGTAGCAGTTTGCCATTGATATCAAATAAACTAAGCTATCAGTAAAGGTTCATCTGTATTTGAAATAAATAAATAAAATGATGCTCTGCCCATGCATATACACAAGTGCCTTTTACAGTGTCCATGATTTAATGTTCAACAAAAAAGAACAAATTACAAAACAAACTAAAATAAATAAATAAATATAATAAAACAAACAAACATATAAACAATAGACCCTTAACAATTTTGGGCTATGTGCAGTTGTAGAATAGCATTCTCTTGGGTATATATTGATAGCGTATTTTCTTTGTAGCATTATCTCCAACCCCATCAACACCCGTTCAAAAGTCTGTATTGTTGTCATTCTATGACATATTTTCTCTTTTTTTTTTTTCAAAATGTTCAAAATTTAGGTGAACATAGAAGCAATGCAACAACTGGGAATTCAAACCAGCATGGACACCATGTTTGTCTGAAAATAAACACTTTTTTTAGGAAGAGGAAGAAGAAGAAGAAAAAAGAAATAAATACAAGAATAAGTTAAAAGGTATGGGATGTGGATTAGTGTGGGTTGACCCCCTGCAATTTGGGCTTCTTATTCAAGTAGGTCGCCCAGTAGACCAAGTTAAAGGTTCCAAAGAGCAGAGGGAAGGCTATTCTGGCAATCCTGTCTATCTTGCTCACACTGTTAAAGGTCTTCTTGGCCTCTGGAGGTTTGGGCTTTGGCTCCTCCTTAGGCTCAGTTGGGGGTGGAGGGGCGCTTTTGGCAATGGTGGCCAATCCAGGGTCCCTGGCAATATTGGGGGCGAAGGCTGTAGCAGTGGCGGCTGGGTAGGCTGTGGTGTTGTTCTTCTTCAGGAGTGACTCCTTCTTCTTCTTTTGCTGATTTGGTTTGTTCCCACAGAATTGGGAAAAGTAACAAGGATGAAGAGTTTGGATTATGGACATCATCAAAGTGAGGACTGTGACACAATATAGTATGAGGGCACAATGCTGTGCACAATTGCATTCAGGCTTTAAGTTGCATTCTGTAGCTTTGGCACACTTTGTGCCATCTAACTGCTGCTGTCAGTGCAGAGGTGCCATGAATAAATTTGTGCTTTCAGGCCAGTTTAATGACCGTGACAGCCATAAGCCTGCAAAGTCACTTGGTTTTCTTTCTGTAAATCAGCCACTGAGGATGAGAACTGTTTTTTTTCCTAAACAGGACTTGTCATGCAATGCTAGCAAAGCTACCATTACAGCTAGCATGCGATTACAGAGTTTCACAGTGATATAGGTATTCATGCGAAAACATTTGTGCTGTTCTTTGTTTATAAATAAACTAGCCTTTTGTGAGGATTTCTGTTTTCTTCAATTACAGCTTCCATCAACTAATCAATGCCTTATTGGTAAAGGATTAGAATATGACTAGAAGATATGGGCTAATAACATCATGCTCTTAACTAAGAGAAAAAAAGTAATAATTTCTGTTTGTGCGCACAAATAAAGATTTTCAAGCTGTTTTGATTTGAATGCTTGTTAGCACTGAAATTTTATATCCACAGAGGGTTTGAAGTGGGAGGGTGAGTCAATCATCTGTTGTCCAATCCCACAACATGATTTATAGTAACACAGCAATTATATCTTCACATGGAAATCAACATCTATGGCTGACAAAGAGGAAAACATCTCCAGAATTACACCCGCACTACTAACAGCATGTAGATCAGAGATGCAATATGAAAATTATGTTATCAAGCAGCCTTGTAAATATTCAGTAAAAAAAAAAAAAAAAAAAAAAAATCTGAATATCAAAATGAGAAATATTCAGCCCACATTTGCATTTAGTAACATTCAACTAGGCAGTCTAAAATCAAATATTAGCCTGTATTTAATATATATTTTTTAAAGAACAGCTGGAGACTACAAAGTAGCACACCGCTAACTGCGGTGTAGAAACAAGTGGAGCAGAAAGCTCTAGAGGAACACTAAACTATTAATGTCCACGTCATGTCTCATGAATCTCATTTGCTGCGAGATCAGCACGCGACAACAATTGAACATCTCCTTCCTGGTCCAGCTCCCTCAGCAATTAACTGCTAACTGTCTTGGTTCAAAAGCGACTGACTGAGATATCTACATTCAGCCTTGTGTAGCTTTCCCAATAAAGCAATATTATTTGTCACTTTGCAAATTATTACTACTAGTACAGTTGATGTAACATATTTATAATTTGTGGCATACAGTAATGTGCATAGGTAATACAGGTAAAAACAGGTCCAAATACCTTCTCTGGCACCACACTTTTTCCATCCCAGGCGTACCCCCTCTTGGTGAAATAGTTCACTGTGGCAAACTCAATCAGGGCCGAGAAGACGAAGGCATAGCAGACAGCGATGAACCAGTCCATGGCTGTAGCATAGGCCACTTTAGGGAGTGAGTTCCTAGCGCTGATACTGAGTGTGGTCATGGTCAGGACAGTGGTCACTCCTGCAGGCGACACATAGAGAGAGGGGCATCATGGTCAAGGTGAAATGATGAATTATTCAGACACTTTTAATTTGCATACAGAATCAAAAGATAGATTAAAGAAAAACCAGTATCGTATTAAGTATTAAGCATAAATTGTTGTAACATTTTTGTTGCTTACTACACAGGATTGTTCAGGGAGAACTACTGTATGTCAAGCATGCTCAGAAATTTCCAGAGCAAGGGTGCTGTGGAAAGAATTACACTTTTGCTACTGCCATGATGTAACATTATGCATGAATGAGTAGTACAGCAGGTCAATTGGTCATGGGTTATATGTGCTTAAATGGATGAAACTTAATCATATTCATCACGTTAGCGTATAGGTCTATTACATTTTGACAGGCCATGCTTTCTCTTGAGTGCGGCTCGAGGAATAAAATTCACAGCAAGACATTTTTCCCACTAAAAGCAACTGAGGAAGCAGTTTCTTCACATGAACTTTCATTAGACTGGCTGATACAATCTTGCAGTGTGATTATAATAGGCTCAGAAAGGTAGAAATTTTCACAAATGCTATAAGGTACAGTTGACTGCACGGCTACAGACTGGCTAATAGCAGCCCAAATACTCTTTATCTGAGTTTGACCTGCATACCAGTGCTCAAACCAAGTGTGCTGAAAGAAGATATATCAAAGCAAAAGAGGAACAAGACATTTGAAGCATGCTTTAATCACAAAGGTCCTTTAAATTACTGCTGCATTTCACTTTATATATAATTCAGACGATGCAATACTTTTCCACTTGTTCTTCTAACATCTCCCCCCTCATGACTGAAGTGGATTTAATAGGGGAAATCAATAAGAGATTATAGCTCTTACCTGGATTCACCAGGTCAGTCTATACTGCGAAATGAGCAGCCACTCCTGATATTTAGTGCAGTGAATATATTATCTTTATGTAACGTAGCCTTGTAGGACATCAGCCTCACATTAGTGAAAGCAGAGGTGAGAAACTATATGGAGGGAGAGGAATCGGGTCAGAGCATATCTAACGGTGCATTGCTCATCCATACGGACTAGTGCAGATGTTTACACACCAAACAACAACATCAGCCCAGCGGCAGACAACCCAGAAATTCATACAGGGCTGTGATGGTCCAAATGTACGGAGCTGAGGAACAGCTGGCTCGCTCATAAATTATAAAATATACAAAGAGGACCCTCCCACATGCAGGCTACATCTGAAGAAATATGTGCATGCATGCACACACGCACATGCAGCACATACCACACGCAGTTGAGCTTGATTTAAAACAACAGCCTCTTTTAAATTTATAATATGTAGCCTCAGCACAACTACAAATTGAATGCTACAATGGATGTTTTGTATAATTAGATGCACAGGTACAGAAGAGCTACAGAGCCCTTTTGAATTTAAATATTATTAAATAATGCAGATATCAGTTTTACATTTAGAAAGAAGATGATGAAGATGGTGCTTCGAAGGACCAAATGAGCTCTGCGGACAAGAGAGACTCTATTAGATAATATTAGATGCTATATCATCGATGGATTGGTGGACTGGGGCACAGTCAGTATGAAGGCCAATTTTAATCCAGTTGCCATTTATTCATTATTATTAATCATGGGTCCTTTGAGGCTCTTTACTTTTTTGTTCTGGAAAACAGAGAAATACCAAAAATGTGTTGGCACTTTCCTCTTACAAAATTACACTTCAAAAAAGTAGAACCTTTTGTTAATAAACTTTTTTAAGCATTTATACTGAGCAGTTTTCCTTCCTAATACCATGACCTTTCTTTGCTACAGAAAAAGACCCTCTCTATCCAGCCGAAAGGAAGAAGTAAATATGTAAGTAAGAACATCAGTCAATCAATCAATCAATCAATCAATCAATCAATTATTTTTGATCTGGATCTGAGAATTCCAGGCTATCCCATTTCCTAACTGTGAAAGCAACTAGTGGTGAGCGATTAAGTCAGTCCTACAATGTTATCGTTCCCTTGTGAATTCATCTTCTTCCTTCTCAGTTCTGATGAAGTGCTGGTATGAATCATGGGCTCTTCAACCTCCCACTCTCTTTTCACATGCTTTTTGGCTTTGCTGAGTTGATGCTGTGACATGAAGCATAAAGGATGATTATTATGTTCTCATTAGTCAAAGCCAAATAAATGATTGGTCATTAGCCATGAATGAGCAGGGCAGCTCTAATGGATTTACTGGGTCTGCATTGTAAGTACACAGAGTACATGGCCATACATTTGTGGTTTTCATTATGCCTGAGAAGGGAATGACAAATAAGTAGGTCAATGTTATTTATATTGCTGGTATTTATCAAATGAGCAATGTTGGTAGCTCCTTCCATCAATTTTAAATGTACGTACTAGACGGCAGGAATATCAGAGAGTTGCAACCCAGAAATGCATGCAAGCCATGTAAAGAAGTGAATGAATTAAAGCAGATACAGATTTAAGTAAATGCGGCTGCTGAGATGTGTAATAGCCATTGTTGAATCAAGTGTGGAAATACAGTTATGTGATCTCATAAAATCCAGTCATTAAAATCAGATCTCCAAATATCGTATCTCAACAACAGAGCTAAAACGTCAATAACACTTTCAGTTGCTTAAACTTCTAAATTCTTATAAACACTTGTACCAGGGATTAGGCAAGTCATGGCCGCATAAATAGGCTGCATCACACCTATTCCTGTGGTAAACAGTGAAAGAGACAGTCTTCAGGCAATCAGCTTAGTCTATCTGAAACAGATGAGGAGCCCAGTTTGCCTTTCATGTTCTGGTGTCTTCTTCTTAAGGTACCCACACATGACCAAAGCTCTGCATTGCAGTCTGTGCTAAGTGGGGTGTTGGAAGATTTGCCGATGCATCATTACAGAAGGTCGCATGGTAGCAGAAAGATGGTGAAATAATAACAATATTTGTTTGAGGTTTAATCAATTTCACATCCATTGTCACTAGTCCCTGCACAACACATTAGACAGGATCATGTGGATGTGCAATTCATTTGCTAATTGGAATCCTGCACACACAAAAGGTCATATATTGATTGATTTTAATGAGTATAAAATATTGATGTGAACTAGGTGGGTTTATTTTCAGCTACTCTTACTATTTTGCTGAATTGCACAATTCCAGAAGTCCAGACACCGTCTTCTATCTTTGTATGCACAAAACAAATGTGTAATTTAATTGCGAGCACCTTGATTATCATTTCAAGCTTGAGCACACTGGAAAATTTCAACAGTGTGCAACGATAAGGTAACTCTGCTTCTGAGGTGTTTGCCATCCCTCTCTTTACAGGAGAACTGCCAACGCACAGTGAATTTGCTGGTGATCATGTCCGGTCTTTACAAGAGCTCAGTGGGAATTGCAGCACACGGGAGAGACACCTCACATCTAAAGCCACTGCATTTAGAGAAACCAGAGGGGAAAGATGGAGGGAGGGAAGATGAATACGCAGCATTCATGGGGATGGTGGTGACAGAGAGGAGCAATGAGACACACAAAGACAGGAGTGGGAGCAAGATGTATCAGCATATTTGGATAGACAAGGGCAAGAGGAAGGGATGGAGGAAAGATGGATGGAGGGATGGGTGAGAATAGAGTAATGTCAATCTGTCAGGTAGTTTGTTTTCCAATAAAGCTGTTAGTTTGTGGGGGAGGATGAAGGCAACACAACTGAGTATTTACACAAGATTTCACAAATGTGCTCCATTGCTTGAATTCATGTTTATTTTGCTATAGTTAACAAGCTCAGTTGTCTTGGAAACACACTCTTCTTAATGCCATAAAAAAGAAAAAAAAAAAGAAAAAAAAAAAACATGAAAGTAGCCGGTTGCTTTGTTGGCTGCTTGTGATGGTGTGTGTGTGTGTGTGTGTGTGTGTGTGTGTGTGTGTGTGTGTGTGTGTGTGTGTGTGTGTGTATGTGTGTGTGTGAGTGTGTGTGTGTGTGTGTGTTGTGCGTGCTTGGATACATATGCATGTGTTGAAGTGCTTGCAGGTGCATGCCTGTGTGCGTTTCCCACCTCCATGGAGAACAAAGCCCCATTCCCCTTTGTGTCTGTTTAGTGATGGGCCTATTTAGGAATCATTTAGAACACCAACAAGCTGATTCATTAGGACATGACTCCAGAGCTGGTTTTAAATGACTCCATTTGACATGTTGGGCTAATAGACTTGAGGAAGTCAGTTTGAAGGCTGTTAATGAACAAAGTCACTGATCTGGAAACTTCTAACTGGATTAATAGTGGTGTAACTCAATTCTTGAGAGTCACTTCCACTCGATTTAGCTCTGTGTACACAAGCACTGACACTTGATTTATATGATACATATCTTTTAACAAGGTTTTTGCCTCTGTGTGCAGACTTACTCACACACACACACACACACACACACACACACACACACACACACACACACACACACACACACACAACCTACACACACTTTCTTTCATGCACAAACACACAGGGTGACGAAAGATGACAAATGTCAAGATATAGAGAAAGATGGCATGAAGAAGCAAACTGGGGGAAAACAAAATTAGAGATTTCGGGTGATGAATGACAAGGTGAGGCTGACTATCTCAAGGTAGGATCACTGCTATCACTGCTGCCTCAGGCAAGGAAAGATTTGCAATAAAAAATGTAGCCTGTTAACTAAAGGTATGAAATAATGTAAGTTAAACATTGTGTCTAAGATATGTCTAAGATATAGTGCTTCATAGTTAAGTCAGTGTTAATGAACAAGCATCACGTAGAAACATGTAAGGATGATTGAAATTTGTCAGAGCACTGATTACATTAAAAGATACTATCCACATATTAGTGGTAAAGATCTGATCATTGTGCTAACTACACAGAAGCATGTCTCAATCTTCTAAGACACAGAATGAAACCATGTCCTCACTATTCACTGTGTATTTATCTCACAAAAGCACAATAACAGAGACAAAATTGTTTTACTGGCAACTGGATGTTTGTTCATGAGAGCATGTCCTGTATCACCTTTTGGAGCCCATACTAATAAACTGTTGTAGTCTGCAGAGGAATAGGCATGGCTGTTGATCAATCATGCCTATTCCTCAGCCTTCAACCTTCAACCTTGCCAGCCATCTACCAGCATCTCCACTGTGCTGGTTCACTTTAAGCTGATGTTTTATTCATGCCCTTATCAACAACTAAAACCTCATGTGGGCCTCTGTCCACCAGCAGCAAAACTGTATTACTGTCTGTATCACGGCTTCATTTCTTCACTGTTTCAAAAAAAAAAAAAAAAAAAGAAGAAGATTGACATGTGATTGGTGTGGGAGTGTGGCCGTGCTGCACTCTCAGTGGCACGCACACACACACACACACACACACACACACACACACACACACACACACACACACATATACATCTCTCACTGGCAGCACTGTCAACAATGTGTCAGCTAGTACTCAGAAACGCATGAGCACCCACATGCACTTCAACCCAGCCACATATATACGCACACATAGGAAACTGACAAAAACACATACACTCACCCGCATGCACGCGTGTGCGCACACACACACACACACACACACACACACAGGGTGTTATTCCTTAATGAGCAGATACATTAAACAGCATCAAGGGAGAGCCAATAAATACACAGCCAATCGCTCTTAAGCGGAGAGGAGAAATAGAGCTAATCTTCTGAGCACTGCTGTCCCTGACAACTTAGACAGAAAGAGAGTAAGAAGTGAGAGAGAGTGCCATATCAGCACCATCAATGGCTGTTTCATTTTTTCTATTTCTATTTTTTTTTTTTTTTTTTTTTTTTCATTTGGGTCACAAATAAATAAATTGCCAACGGTTTTCCACTACACCGATCTGGCTGTAAACTAATCAGCCTCTTTAATCGGCACAGTGATAAATAAGATAACTCTACCGACTGCTGCGTTTTCAAATTGCCTATTCATCTACAGGGCTGGCTTTAGGAAAGGATTTAGTACCGAGGTTGTGCTTCATTGTGATATAATGTCATTTATACTGTGTTCTGAATGCTGCATTTGCTCATGTTAATGGGATTTTTGTGTCAGCTTTGGACATCTGTGTTTGAAACATAAACCTGGTCACATCTGTGGTAATGAAACAACAAGTTCATATTTCAGTGGGAAGTTGTCCACTCTTCCAGGTGGTGCGCTGCTAGAAGAAAGTGGTTTGAAAAGCCATTATTATTTTGTCAAAACAAAAACAAAAAGGAGAACCACACTCTGAAGAAGTGTCTGGAGGATAAATTAAAATTGAGCTTCATATGCAAGCAAAATAAGTATTAAAAGCGCCATATTTTTCCTTAACCATAAAATGAACTGGTTAATAATAATTTTTGATGATAGCAAAAAGGTTTATAATTTTGTTTTCCTTATTTGTTTGTTTTAGTTTTCACACACGTGCAACTTATAATATATAGTAAAGTTTTATAGTTCAATGAAAATAACATCTCTGCATGTCAGCTGACACTATCTGACATATATCTGGGGCTGAAAAGGGTCCGTGTAAGCAGAGGTGGAACTTGGTAATTTCATTTACTCACGTTACTGTAATTAAGTAGCTTTTTGCATACTTGTACTTTTCTGAGTATTTTATAAAGTCAGTATTTTTACTTTTACTTAAGTATATTTGTGCTTGAGTATTGTACTTCACTACGTTTTAAATCATATCAGGGAACAAATGATCAATGACAGATTGTGGAACCTTTCACAATAAAACTCAGCAAGGATGACAAGAGGAATCTTGCCTCTACTTTGGTGGTTCTACTTTTTGTCATTTACAAATTTCACAATAAAAGCTGCACGATTAAAAACTGCAGATGATCAATGTCGGGAAAAAGGGGGCACAATATCAGTGAGTTGGTGTGATGATGAGAACGATGTAGACATCATGCGCGTATTCCACATTTGTTAGTTGAGTCCGCAGGGTCCTCACGTCAATCAACAATCAATCAAATGGCACAGATATTGTAAATTGTGAAAGCATCTTGTGCCTGCCAAATACATGAACTTTCAGTTGAGTCTATGTGAGGTTGCACCCTATGGTCAGTAGATCACAATAACATATTTGTGTATGGGAAGTGGCACATATGTGTATCAGTGCTCTGAAACAATATGACCATAAGCTGACCGTCAAAACACAAATTTTGGACCTCTGCAAGACAACATTGTACTTGCCGACTGTTTTTAATGCCCTATTTCTGCCTCACCAAACAATTAACAAATAAAGCAATATCAAGTGGCAACAAGACAACCCAATTTAGAGGTGATACACATTTGCCTCTGTAAATGACAACAACTGCTGGGAGCGCTGTCATCATGATCAGCGCAAACATTACACTTGAACTTTTCTCCAAAATCAGCATGCAACACATTATTCTACCCTGTGACTGCATAGCAACAATTGCTAGGTTGCCTGTCTCTGTCGCTTACATTGCAGAGTGGTGAGACTTGAGTTTTTAAAAGCTCCACATAATTTATCAGGGTATCGTTTGCTCTCTAGATGACAATGCAAATTAATATCAGCTCTGCCATATGTCAGTGTACATATGATTCACTGAGGCAAAGAGGAACGCTGCATGAAGATGTCAGAATTTGTGTGACAAGCCCAGCTTACTTTTTCATTTTGACAGAACAAGCATTATACACACGCACAATGCCTTGATACATCACATTAATCTTTGCCTCTGTCAATAACCAAATGATTAAGCTGGCAATAAAGCACCTTCATAGTCTCTTATGTCTTTTTAATGATTCATTCACGGTGGTATTGACATTGTAACCTCTTTGAAGACGAGGCTCACTCATCTCCTGTCTCAAACAATGCATATTAATCACACGAATGACCTACCTAGTATGCTGGCATGTGTGTTTCCATGCAAACGTGTGCATGTGTTTATTCAAGCGTGGGAGGGTGTGTGTGTGTGAGCATGTGTGTGTGCTGGGGTGCATTTGCACTCATGGAGCAGAACCAGCGTTGATAGCATAAGGGACACACACGCCCTAGATAGTTGTTTGAATCTAATCTAGGCCATCCTCATTTCCCCTCTACACGTGATAAGCACCGCAGGTAGCTGACTACGGCACACACACACACAAACACACAGCCGCACAATCACGTAAAGACACACAGTTACATTCACAAACTCACACAAACACACAGACACAAAACACTGCAGGAGGGGTAAGAAAAAAAAAAACTGCAGGAGGATGCAGAGCTGGAAAATCTGTTGCCATAGTTAGACACTCTGGCTGTATTATGATTCTGGGAAAGCTCTTTAAGTAACGGGCCAGGGGAAACACTGACATCCATGGGAAGGGAGTGAGAGAGAGAGCGAGAGAGAAACAGACAGAGAGAAAGAGGAGAGAGAGAGAGAAAGAGAAAGGATGAGAATAAGAAGAGGAAGAAGAGGAAGAAGACGGAATAAAGAGGGGGCAGGGTGAGGTAACTCAAGGACATTCTGCCTACTGCTGTGCATTGCTGCTTCAGAGCATGGTGCAGACTAGCAAGAGCTTTCCTTTTGGGCGGTGTTATGTAAGACCTTAGTGTGACAGACAGACAGATACACACACACACACACACACACACACACACTCATGCAGGCACACAAACACGTGCACATACCCAGACACATGAACACATATACACAGAGACGTATGATGTAAGTGTCTGCGTCGTGCACTCAGTGGTGCACACTTACATCACACACAGACCCGCAAACACACAATGCACCCACACACACACACACACACACACACACACACGCACACAGTGCTGGACCCACAGACACACATTCCAGGCACGTAAATCTACATTCCCACTAAGCCCTTTGCTTTAAATTCTACTGCAGCGAGCCGCAACTGATTGTGTTTGTCTTGTTGGTGCAGAATAGGATAGAATAGCATAGAACAGAACAGAAGAGAATAGGATAGAATAGAATAGAATAGAACAGAAATTAAACACTGTATTTTAGTTAGGTTGGACACTGTAACTGAGGATAACTGATTATGCAACTGTAAAGAGACATCTTTTTTTTTCAGCTAAGCATCATTTAAATGATTTATTTGTCCATGCTGAATTATTTCTCTAGGGATGCTAGCAAAGGCATTACAATTTTTATGTTTTAATTAGATATTATTGCAATAGGAAATGTGTTATACTGGGCAGCAAAAATGAGAGACAGAGAGGAGAACTTACCCAACAGAATACCTTGAGGCAATAGGCCAGGCTCCCTAGCCTTTTTAAAAAGGTGACCTCATACTGAGGTCAGCATTTTAAACTTGTGAAAATTTGGTATTCACATTGTAACAAACGCAGACCATGCTGACTACAGGAACAACATTTTCCTTTGGGGAAAAAACATAATGCTGCACTTCCATGACAGCTATATGTAGGTAGGCTGTGGGTCAGTTTCTTCTATTGAGTCCAAAAGCTATTCCCAGAAGGATTTTATTTGATAAATTGCAATCAGATTTCATTAGTCATTTATATTTTGATTGGATTTCCCCCCCCCCAGAGACTCCATTTTCACAATATGTCCTGTAGAAACTGACAACGTAATGTCTGAGATGATATAATAGTTAAAGAAGTTAAACCATTAAAAAAAATGTGTCTCGACATAGGTTGAAAATGTAATTATGTAATATATTATTATCTTGACCTTGGGTTAGCATTTCATAAGGGGTGTAACATTTTCAACTGATGATGTAATAATTAGACAGACAAGTAATTTTTCAAGTTTAATTCATAACTTGTAAGATTAACTTGTTATGTTATTGGTCAGTTATATAATTGCATCATCATTTAAAAATATGGCACAGCCACAGTGAAGTGGTAACAGCTAAATCATGAAAGAATATGGTGTCATTAATTACATGATGAAGTTGTATTATTTGTTTTATTATTTACAGAGACAGGTTTTTAAAAACATTATTTTATTACATTAGCTCAGCATTTAATATATAATTAGTTGCTGCAACGCCACAGTAAGTGCAAAACATCTGCAGTGGGCTTTCTGATATGCGGTTTGGTGTCTGGGCAGAATGTTATGATGTTTTTATGAGGTTCCACTGGAGCAAATGAGGAGTTCAGTGCCTTGCTCAAAGGTCACTGGACTGCAGTTTTTTTTGAGAAAAGGACAAATCTCAATCATTGCCTCAATCACATCTATCACCACCGCTTTTCAAAGTAGGGATTGAAACCGTCTGGTGCAATCTTCTGATGACAGCCTCACTTTTCTAAGCAAATATGTCAAAAAGTGGAAAGCAGACAACTCACCAAAGACAGTCCTGGCAGGGACAGACTCTCTGTTGAGCCAGAAGGACACCTGGGAAAGGATGACTGTCATGATGCAGGGTAGGTACGTCTGGATCACAAAATAACCAATCTTCCTCTTCAGGTGGAAATGGGTTGTCATCACAACATATTCGCCTGCGGTCAACAGACAAAGGACATGAAGGAGTCAAGAAGAATGTACCAACAGTGATTTATTGAGAAAATTAAAGTAAATGTAAATCGGACAGTAAATGGAACCAGCACCCATGACAATCAATAGTCAAAAATGTACAGATAGCAAGATTACAAGTAAGCTAGAATATTCAGTTATTTATGAGCCTTTGTTGGCATAGTAGGTAGAGAATCAAATATAAGTCTTAATATTTGTTCTTCTAAACTAATAAAAAAAGAAAGAAAAACAAATAATCATCCAGGATTATGCTGGCAGTGTACGTTTAAGTGGTGATTCTGTGTCGTGCTGCAATAATAACCGAGGCAGGACATCTATCTCTCCTGACTCTTTTTCTAAACGGTTTATGGTGTTTTGGACTGCAGTTTTATTGCAGTGGAGATTTATCAGTGTAGTTGTAGGTGTCATCTATCAGCTAACTCAATAACCAGGTCTGATCCTATTCATCAGTGCGTTCACAGCCGTTCATAGAGAGAGGGAGAGTCAGTCATAGCCAGACAGAGTAGCCTCTGAAACAGCAATGGCAATTAATTAGATTGTAATAAATTGGCTGTTTTTAGGTTTGAGAGAGACGTACACAAGAGGATCAATGCACACTTAGCTGATACGAATTGAAAATTAATTAAATCTGTTTCAGTGAATCAACTTAGGGAACAGAATTAGCTCATGGAATTGAGCTGTGTAGGTAGTGACACATGGGAGCGCGATGTCGATAAAACAAAGTGTGGAATGGGAGGGGGGGGCTTTCTTAAGCATTACTTTTCCTGCTTCGAGGTAGCGTCACTGCAAATGGGTCACCCATTTTATGCTGTCACTAATTTTTGCCAGTATCAATGGACCAAAAAGAGGAAGTTGAAAAAAGATGTAATGGCCAGTAGGGAAATTATGAATCTGGGACATGGCCTCTCATTTGTAAAGCTACAAACTAATGTCACTGAAGATGCAGAGGAGCTGTGATGCAGCTGTCAAAATGAGGTGTGACAGCCCACTTGTTTGTGCGCTGATGAATGAATAGTGATGCTGAAGGTTTTCTAGTGGTGGGAAGTGGTATCTGACTTGTACTAGTCTGTTTTTGTATTGAACTTAAATGTCACCCAGCAACGGCATTGTTATGGCATGTGAGGAATGTCAGCTTTTGAAACCAAATGTGTGATATCTCATTGCTTTCAATTCAAATTGGGGAAGAAAAAAAAAAGTTTCTAAGCGAGAACAGTATGACAAAAGGTATTTATTTTCACTCAAAAATGTCCGTGCAGGAAAAAGTGTGCTCTGAATTTTGCAACTGTTGAACTGAACCTACCTGTGCTGGACTGCACCACACCAGAATCCACACTCTGTCCCATCAGATCATACTGGTTCAATCTCGACCCATCCTCTGCCACCACAACTGACTGGGCTGCACCCCTGGTCCACACATACACCACTTCTGCCCGAGTGTAGGCATCTGACAGGGGCAAATGAAGTGCAAAGTTCAACCTTTTTTACAGTCGGTCATCTGTTTCCATGTGTTGCCTTGTGAAATATATTTTTGGAGCTGCTTGGGATACAGATGAAACCATCTGAAGCATCTTGCTTAGCACCTCTGCTCTTCTCTTGCCTCAGGGTATTTTTTTCTCATCTCGTGTGGTCTGCTCTCATCTCAAGTCTTCCTACACCACTTCATCTGTTAGCTAATCATATTTTATCTTTTTGTTTTACCTTGTCTTGCTGAGTCTCATCTAATCTCTGTTTTTTCTGTCTTATCTGACTTTCTGTTCTCTTCCTTAATCTCTGCTCATATCATGTTGTGTCATATAATCTTGTGTCATCTCATCCTATTACAGTTTGACTCAACTCATTTCATGTTATTTCCTCTCATTTAAATACGTGTCATATCACTATGGAAGACACACACACACACACACACACACACACAGAATATCCCAACAGGGCAACATGACCTTAAAACAGCCAAGTCAGTCTTTTCTTCCCTCTGGCGACCCAACCTGTCAAAGCTGCAGTGTGGCTGGACCACTGCAGAGGAAAGGATGAGTAGACTGCAGACTGCAGCATAAGGAAGAGAGCTCATCACTGAAATATTTAGGGACTGAGTTCAATTTAAAGGGGGCTGAAAACTCAGTCCTCTCACTCAAGCTGTGCTGCTCTCTGTAGAGACAGACTGCTACAGACATACTATCGTTTCATGTCTCTGTCTGTCTAACTTTTGCTTTTTTCTCCGGTTTTCTGTCTCTTTCTCTCCTTCCAACAACAACGCCTTTCCACTATTTGTCTCGCTGCGTTTTTTATCTGTTTTTGCTCTTTATTTCTCTCTCTAAACTCCTTTGTTCTCTGTCTCATTCTGCCTGCTCAAGGATGAGTCGGGGTCAGGGTAGCTGGCAGCGGTGAGCAGCTGGCATGATGTTCTGGAAATATGACAGAGAGTGCTGCCTTGGATAAACACAGGTCTGTTCGCCTCTCGCCTGCCAGGGTCTTCCGGGGTCTTGCAGGGCCTGGCAAGGCTGAACGGGGGGCTTATTGAAGCCTTGGAGGACAGGTCCCCCGGCAGAACAGCTGTTACCAGACTGTCATTGCTTATCAGGGACTGGTGCTGGGGTCGTGCTTCCAGTTGGCTTTGGTGGTGACAGTGTGTCAACCAAGTATGCCTGTGTTTCTATACATTTATATTTGTGTGTGTATGTCCATTGGCATAGTGGTGTAAGGATGTTAATTTGTGTGTTGGTTTGTATGCAAGTGTGTGTGTTTGTGTGTTAGGGGGATACTTACAGCTACCAAATTTGAGTGGACAAGCATGGGCGTCCATGGGGAAGTCTTCCAGGTGCATGGGACATTCTGCTCTTACTGTAAGCCTAGAGAAAGCCAGAAAGATATGCAGAAAAGGAGAGAAAAAAAAATGAAAAAAATTGGGAAATAGAGTATGTGGCAGAGCCAGGAGGAGAGAAAGCACAGTTTCCACCCTCTAAGCCTCTAATTGCAGCCACTTTTCCCCAAATAGAGATGGTCCAGCTCCCCGAGCTGTAGGCTTCTATTTCCTGACAGCTTGGTGAAAAACAGCGTGTCAGGCCACCCGTGACACACTAATCTCCCATCCATCCCTCATCTCGCTCATCTCTGACAGCAATATGGGCTCCGCCTCTCACCCCTCCTCCACTAATAAACATGCTAAAGCAAATGTTTTATGAGCCTCGCCTTAGACCTCATGCATTAGCGCTGCACTGTAGTAAGGTTTGTACTGTATTAAAGCTTTTATTTTTTCATTTATTTACATGCATTCTATTCAAATGCAAACTCCATGCTGCCAAGGTGCAATGTGTGGTCTTCTCTCAGCTCAACTGGTAGTACACCTTATCTCAGTGCTCCCCACTGCCACGCAACATCCCCAAAGTGATAAATCATAGCAGGTGAAACCAACTTTACTTTACTTGGGAACTACAACAATAGAAAAGCAACTCCTGGAAATATTCAGTGTTTGGCACATAGTATTTGTAAATGACTGACCATCATATGAATATTAATTTTGGTTTTTGGTTATAAAAACAACAATTTATGTCAGACTGGAAGTTGGATTGTTGGAGCACTATTTGCAACCTTTTTTTTTTTTTTTCATGGACAATTTCAAGAAACATTTGACTGTGCTGTTAGTATCCTGTTTTAAAAAGTGTGCTATAAATTTTTGAGGTCCAAAAACAGTTGCGCTCTTGGGCTGCTATGTTTCTCATCATTAAAACTGGCATCGAGGTTGTGTTATGCGCATCGTGCTATGGTTAGAGATGATGGATATCAGCATTTTAACATGGCCTGGCTTGAAAAATAGCAAGCCTATCTTAGAATGTAGAAACAGTACACTTTCAGCTGATGTCAAGTACCCTGGCAGCTCAAAGAAGTTCAAAATATATTGATCATTCTTCATTTGAAAGTATTTGGTGAATTCACTGAGTCAGTGTTTATTCCTAAAGCTCTGCCACACACATACTTGCCAGATAATGTGAACATTGGTCCACATGCACTGAGGGCTGATTCACACTCGATGCGGTGTCTAAGGTGCGAACGACGTGAGCAGCAGAGAGACCCAATTACGGCTTGAACGGCACTGAGCGGTGGTCAAAATAGAGACCGTAGCCGTGCTGTGCCTCTCGCATTTTGTAACAACATGACACGGTGCCATGGAGGCTGTACTGGATAAACAGATGATGATTCATTAAAGTGACTGCCAGGAAGGGGCGGTAATTTTCTGGCATGTCACTTCCTTGATAAACAAACATGGCAGAAAGTTTTGAAGGAAAGTGCATTCCGTATGTCCATGCAGTTTCAACCAAAAGAGCCATGGATGGCCTGCTGTTTGCAAATACTCTGTGTTGCTGTTCATGGCATGAGCACCGTGAACACAAAACGGAGCATAAATCAGCCTTTGATCTTCCATGCAGCCCCTCCAATAAGTCATGATAGAAAGTACACAATAGAAAGACTACAACTAGGACTTCGCTATTCCTTCAGGTTAAAGATTTTCTTGGCCTTTGAGTTTTTCTAAAACCTTTATTGCAGTGCTGCAGGATGCCACCCTACCTCATAGTGTAGAGCAGTGTGCCTTCCTCTGTAATTCGCAGCAGCTTGTTTGGCATGGTCATGTTGTGGGCTACAGACTTCTTGCCATTGTGAAAAAAGGTATCAGGGGTCCAGATCTTGCTGGCCATGAGGTTGTTGAGACGCAGCACAGCCATAGGGCCTTTGAACTTTAACCTTTCATCCTTCCAGCTCTGTCTGAAGAACACATCAATAGTGTATTCCTGTGGTTGGAGGGTGGACAGACACACAGGGAGAAAGAAACCAAGAAAGAGATAAACAAAGAGAAAGTGAGGGTGAGGGAGGGAAAAAGTCAAAAGTCAGACCTGCACCCTGCAGCTGTTTTCCTTCTACCTTTATCTGCCAGAGTGGCTTGGCGAGGGTGCTGAGTAACCCGACGTCTTTTTCTACTTTTTACCCTTTATTGTGTTCTCTCTTTTTTTCTTTCTCTTCCTCTTGTCACTTTGGCTCTCTTATAGTGGGCCTTGGCCCAGTTTCCCTGCTGGTTACTGTCCACTCATGTTTAAGTCTTTGACAAACAAAAGGTACATGTAGTGGATGAAGTTGTGCAGCTCTCTGACTTGTACCTTTTCTAAAAGATCATTTCCACAATTAGAGTACGGTGTGTGTTAATATATTACACAGTCAAATTAATCATTGCCGTTTAATTTTTACTTCTACTCTTGCAGTTACACTGTTATGGTGTCCAAAATCAAGTGGGCATTTTAATGCAGCAAATTCCACTGGGGAACCATTTTGTATTCGGTCAATTGGTATTACGTCATAAAGGTAAGTGCCAAAAATGATCATTGTTACCATTTAACTTTGGGGAAACTTCAGCGGTCAATAATCAAAATTATACTGGACACAAAAGAAGCCTCGGACACAAAATTAGAAGGATATTTCATTTTGAAGCCTACTAATGACTATGGCTGAGAGCGGATTTTAATGTTTCCACACCACTGCCTGGCAGAGCGTAAAGGGAGCCAGCGAAAATTACAATGTGGTCTGTTTTTTTGTTCTTCTTCCCCCCTTTTACTCCATCCGTGTGAGATAATTAGTATGAGCTGAAACAGAGCTTCAAGGTAATAGAGAAAGATGGGAAATGAGAGTCAGTGCTAGCTAGCTGGAGGAAGCTGTTCTGCAGCTCTTCCTCCTGGCCTGGACAATCTGTGACTTAACACAGTGGTAAAGTAGTTCTGGCCCGTATGTCAGCCAGTGCAATTAACTGAGATTATGTCAAACACACTGGACACACTTCACGTGCGTATCCCAGGTGAACTCTTCTGTTCAAAGGGTGAATGAGAGGCAGAGAGACATTTGCATCGAAATAAGTGGGTTTCATACGCGTGTGTTGCAAGGATCAGGAAATCGATTTGCAACACATATTTGAATAGACCACAGTTATTTCAGATGGTGCATTACTGAAGAAATCAATTTCACCATTGTTAACGCACGTTCACATTTTGATATGCTATTTTTTGTTCCAAAGTGATATTGAAATTATATGGCATTGTGCTATATTTTTTCCATTTGTTTAATTGGTGGGTCATATGTTACAGTTTAGGATTTTCCAACACTTTTCCAACATCCCAAAAAAAATAAATAAATTAATTAATTAATTAAAATCTAATATATATTTGCTAAAGCTCCAAATATTCAGTGTCAAAGGAATTGTCAGTCCACAACCCATTACCATCGTAACAGATCAACATAGACCTTGTCTTTCTGACTCTTTCAGTCTCTAAATGCAAAACCACTGAAAGATTGCTCAACATTATTAATATACCAATATAAGTAAACATGGTTTGGGTCACGGTACACAACAAATATCGACATGCACATAAAAGTCACATGCAATCACATTTACAACCGGGGGTGGCATTTATCTTGGATGGGATTAGGCACCATGCACCAGCAAATATATTTCACTCACTTGACATTTTTATTTACACATTCAAAGGCAATGGGATGAATGATGAAATTAATAAATATTTTACCACTGACAGACTACAGTGTCCAGAGAGGTCAGAAGACAAGAGGAAGGTGGAGGGACAGTGACAGGGGGAAACCGGTGACATTTAAAAAGAGGCGAGAGGAGCCTTACCATGTCATGGTCTGAAACTGGCCCGATACTAGTCACGAAAATGTCAGTCTTGACTTCAGTTACACGCTCTGTTGAAGCAGGAAATTGGGAGAGTGAGTCTCTATCAGCACCTCTCATTAGCCCCTAACTACCTGTTAATACAAGACCACCTGGTTATAGCTTCCGATCTATTCCATCTATTCGGCATTATTTTTAACGTAATGACACGTGGCATACACAGTCATGTGCACACAACACACACACACACACACACACATACACCAAAAACAGCACCATTAAACCGCCTATTTTAAACTGTGGAAACTGTTTCTCACAACATTGGTTTCAGTGTCAGCTCCATTACCTGGAATACTGGCTCAATCTCTTAATAAATCCGTGCATTGCTGGACTCTGACTGAAAATATGCCACTCAAGTCCCATAAAGCTGATACCTGAAATGGATCCACTGAGGAGTCATTTCAGAGGGATGTGGTGGTGATGCGTTTGTGTGTGTGCGCGCGTGTGTGTGTGTGTGTGTGTGTAGGGTGCTCTTGGTGATTTTGAAACTGAATTATGACAGCATGATTTATGAATGATACCCATCATAATCCATAATTTCTTCCCCTTGGCTGCCGAACTTCCACAGGGCCTCGGTGCTGCTCCCCTGTCTGTTTGATGCCCTGCTGCATCGCACTGGGAGATCCTCAATGTCCTTCACACACCAATACTCACACTATCTCTCTCCTCCTTTCCTCTCTCTCTCTCTCTTACTTTTTCTCTCTCTTTATCTCGCTCTCTCTTACTCCCTCTTTGTCTCTCTTTCTAACAATGGATAGCCGGTGATAGAATGAAGTAAGAGACCACACAATAAGGAGACGTTTACTGTGCGATATTACAAGAAGTGGCTCTACCGAAAATGCTTACTCTATTCACTCTTCCACTTCCACTCCTCACAAATGAAGCAAGGGAAGGTGAAGAACAAGGCATTTTTATTTTTTCAAATCCTCACAAAAATCTGACACCAAAAGTGAGCATACATTTTACCCTTTGAATAGTTTTCGTCTTACACAGCAAAAAAAAAAAAAAAAAAATCCCATCTTAACAAGTCATTTACTCTCACACTCAGTCTTAAAATCTTGCTTTTCTTGTAACAAGCCACTCCCTCACCCTCAAACATAACAAAATCTGCCCACTGGATGAGATAATCCAAATTGTTTCCAGTGTCATTGAGTTGTTTTCCAGACTTTTCTTGAATGAATTGTAATTTTCTTGATACCACTGGGCTTAGTTTCAGCAAGGCTCAAACAAGTGAAACTGTGCTGGAAACAAGAAGGATTATCTCATAATACTGGTAGATTTTTTTTTTTCTTGTTTTAAGAGTAACGAGATTAGAACATGTAGTATAAAACTAATTGAACAGTTAAAAATTGATGGTTTTTTTCTGTGTCTGAATACGAGCCTATTTGTAGGAACAAGAAACGGGATGAAAAACCTAGGGACTACAGGTGGTGACTCTGCAGCGTCTCAAACAAATTTCAATTCATGTGTATGTTAAATATCCTAAACTGAAGGGCAATGTCAGTTCAGTGTCTTGGGTTTACTGACCTCCCAGTCCTGGCCTGAGGCGATTGTCATAGCCATCCAGAAGGCTGTCTAAGATCTTGGTGAACACAGTAGTGTTATCTTTCTGTTCCTCTGTCATGCCATTCTGCCCAGAGCTGGCAAAGCAAAGAAAAAAGAAAAAGAAGAGAGAAAGAAGAAACTTTTAAGAATCCAAAAGTACAGTCAACATTGCAAACAGAGTAAAACAAACTGAATACAAATCACACATCAGTGCCAAAAAGACAATCTCTGTACTGTTGTTAGCAAGACAACGCCGCTGAGCTAAACGGACAGCACAGAATGCACAGTGAATCATGTTGTGCAAAAAGGATGAAAAAACTCTGTAATGTTCTGTCAAATCCTGTATAACACTGGCACATTTGTTGTTGCTAGTTTACAAAGAACAGTGTGGGAACAACAGGAGTTAGATACATTTCTATGAGAAGAATAAGTAAGCAAAATACCCAGCCTGGCAAATTAAGTTGAATAGTCCCTTTAAAAAGATAACATTTTTAATAAAGGACTGTTGAGACGTGTGAAAATTATTTTTGTCAGAAGATGTAATGCATGCATGCGTGCAGAGAAAACACAGATACATATTCACATGTACTCTCTCTCTCTCTCTCTCTCTCTCTCTCTCACGCACACACACACATACACACACATAAACTCGCAAGAGTGAGATAAAGAAATCATAATACATTATTTATACCTTAATATAGTATTTTAAACCACAGAGGCCTCACTGAATTCGCTCTTTGAACAACATGAAACAAAATGCTTAGGGCAACGCCGAAAACACTCACAATCAGTAATTGTGAGAGCAGAGTTTGCACCATCTCCGCTCATAAATATTTCAACACACTCATCATCAGCAATACAGATTTTAATTACATTGTGTATTTATGGCAGGATTTTCTGGCGGATTGGGATGGTTAGAGAGAAAGAGAGAGAGACAGAGAGAGAGACAGAGAGAGAAAGAGAGCGAGAGAATGTGTGTGTGTGTGTGTGTGTGTGTGTGTGTGCGCGCAATGTCTGTTTGTGTATACCTGAATCCGTTCAAGTACATAGTCAACATAGTTTGTGCACATACACGTGTGTCAGCATTAATGCATATGTTTGTGCGTTTGTACTGAGAATAATCACATGAAAGTCTTTCATAAATTATTGTGGCCCCGAAGCAATCATTCTCTCCCTCTTTCTATGCTAGTGGCGGACCTCACTGGTTTGATTGCATGCTAAATAAACACTGCCAAGTGTTTGGAAACAAGCTCTGCGCGCTGAATGGCTCCAAGGAGAGGGGGAGGTCATCAAGATTAGTTAGCAGGGACCTGCAATGGGAGGGGAAGGAGGAGGGCAGGAGGGATGGTGCGAGGGAGAGTGGCGTCTGGAAAAACGTGAGCGAAGAGCGCCGAAGAAAAGACAAAGGAGAGAAAAAAAAAGGTGAAGATAATGGAGAAGAGGGAGATAAAAGGGGGAAGAATGAGGTTGAAAGAAGGTGAGGGTACTATTAAGTGAAAGTGGGAAATAGAGTTTTAGAGAGACACAGAAGGAGGGAGGAAATGACAGCGAGAGAAAGAGTGAACAGAGATGGGGAGTAGGGACGGAGGTAAATCCCACAGCTTTGAATGTGAGCTGTCAAACATTTTGCCTCTGAATAAGGGATGCTTCGCCAACGTCACACATCATTTTGCAGAAACAGGTTAACGGCCACGTCTCTCTGCACCCATTTTCCATAATTCACTAACATCCTTCTATCCGCCCAGAAATAATAACTCCCATAGACCCAACGCAAGCAGTTAAACTCTGGGAATTGAAATGGCCAATTTCAATTTTGATCGGTCTAACTCAGTATAATTTGGAAGTAACTACCGTGCCATTCTCCAAAATGATAATTAATCTGTTTTGTTCAGGTCTGGGGAGCTATTTAAATCTGAACACAGAGAACATAAACTGTCTGTGTAGAAGGAGAGCTGGAGCTAAATAAATAAATAAATAAATAAATAATAAATAAATAAATAAATAAAAATAAACAATTTGCTTCTTTACCCCCTTCCTTCTACTTCTACTTCGATCCAAATACTCTAAGCAAATACAATACACAGACGCATTTTGCTCTACAGCTACAGTTAAAACATTCTAGTTATATCCTCCACCGACACAGGAAACCAGCAAAGCATGCCCCTCAGCTCTTTCAAGTTCACCAGTAATTAAATTCACTTGTCAGAGGGGAATAGACTGCAAAAAAATATCCATTTTAACGAGTCAGAAAATCTAATATTGAGACTCTAAAACCTCATTTTCCTCACAATGAGTTAAAAGCAATGGGGTGAAAAAGCATTGGTTTTATTGAGTGGATCCATCCACATTTCGTCTGCCTTTCATCAAGCGTAGTGACCTTTGTTTCTTGAAAATTCCTAAAACAATTCAAAGTGCATCGGAAACACACGGAGTTACCTCTTTCCATTGTTGATTTTTTACGTGTTTAAAGACACACATGATTTTACCACTGTGAAATTTTGTGCATGTTGTGACTACAGATCTTGTCAGGAAGGAGATTTTCGTAGTGCATTTGGGAAATGGGAATGGAGAGAGTGTGGGGTGGGGTGCAAATCAAAGAATGAAGAAGAGATAGAGAAAAAACGATATTGCGGTCAGGAAAATGAGGAATACACATATTTATCAGCCAGGGCCACTCCTCATAAAACATTGTACACCATCCCCATCTACAGGTCATCTGAACAGCAACAGTGCCGTTCACAGTCACTCTGCCTTCTCTCTCTCTCTAACTCTCTCTTTCCCACTGCCTCTCACTGGATGTCTCTCTCTCCCCATACTCTGCGGATATCTAATTATGAGGCAATTTCTTCTTTGGCAACATACTGTTGCAAGGCTAGGTCTTCCTGATTACCGTGTCTCTTTGAAATTCCCCAAAGGTGGTGTACGTGTGTGTTTGTCTGTGTGCATAAATGTTTGACTTCAAGAGGGGGTTTGGATTATTCAGTAAATCTTGGGTGATAATTGCTCTGCAGTTCATGGTGACAGTTCCTCAGTGAAGTAATCAGTGTTTATTTTGTTATTTTTGGAGGGCTGGATGTGTAATTTCCTCTATATATGCAGTATACAATACCTCAAGCCCAGTAAATCATATCCTTTCTGCTGGCATGGATGACAGTGCATCCCAAAACCTAAGCAATTGTGATTCAGTAGTTTAAATCAACTTTGTGCATGTGATTACTACAATGATACATGCTATGCTGGCATATGTAAAATAGGAAACATGGTCATCTGTGTTCTGCATGCACGTATGTCTGCCACAGCATGTAATCTGGGAACATGTACCATATATGGAAACATTTCTTGTGGTGTAGCGATTGTCCTGAGAGGGAAGAGAGCCGGACAATCTCAATACAGCACTATCAAGTCAACTCCAATGACTGCCTTTTGACAGTTCCACTGAATTATTCAACCTTGCAGAAAAGCGGGAACTCTCTAATCTCACCAGGATTCAAGAGCGGCACAATGGGATGAATGCCTATGTAGTCTCATGCACTTGCCAACATATGCTGCATTCTAGTTTTGGCATTGTTGCAGCTCCATTTTACACGTGTTGAGTATTTGATTTCTCTGCATGCTTATTTTGGGTGCAAAGTCATAGTTATCCACATTAATCCTAAGAGAGGAGTCGGATTATGATGTTTGAGGTGTCCTGCACATGAAAACCTTCCGTCATTCAAATCATGTGGGGATTAGCACTGTTGCAGTCACATGAACAGTGGGTCATATTGCTGTCATCTTTCATCCAGTCACTCTCTCTCTCTCTCTCTCTCTCTCTCTCTCTCTGTCCCTCTAACCTCTCTCTCTCTCTCACTCACTCTCTGTGCATGTCTCTTTCGGTTGGGTGACATCCAGCACCCCAATGCTGACATTGAGAACTGTGTCTGTACATTGGCCCTGCTATCCCTGCAGCCACTGTCAAACAAGCCACACATGTGCCTCATCTGTGCCAAAACAACACAGAGCATGAGACATCAGCAACACAGCACAACTCTGGAAACTGTATAATGTAATTCAGTGTTGTCCCCACAAGGCTAGTGAACCAAAAAGAAGCGGTGCCACGGTAACGTGGATAATTGCTATTTTGGTTCCAAACCCTCCTCATCTTCTCTTGCCGTTGCACTTCTTTATTACCTCTATGCAATATACAGCATGGAGGTGTCCTGTGGGGATGTCCCAGTTACAACCACAGTGAGCATGAACTGTAAGAGTGTAGCCAAACAACCAAGCAAAAGGCAAGAAAAAACTATGGACATCTGATGCAGAAAATATTGATTCGACCCTCTCCTCTGGGGCCATTTCCTTTAGATAGGTAGGCTAACTGACTAGCTGGTTCAGTGTTATATTAGAGAGCCCTTTTGGCCAGCTGACCGACCGACCAACTGACTGACTGTCTGCCTGACTATTTGGATGAATGACTGATTGCCTGACTTGCTTAGCCAGTTGTCTGGTTAGCTGGCAAACATGAGGGATGTTTTTGGCATGAAAAGGTGATCGTGATTCTCAACAAATTGTGTTCAGCATTTCAAAGACTAGCCCTTGTCACGGATTCTTGAGAGATTAGGTGTCTCTGTAACTAGCCTACCTAATGTTTAGCTGTGCTCAGTCACAATGTTCCAGTGTTAGACCATGGCCATATAAGCCATATTTAGACCTGCAGTATTGGAAAAGGACTCCGCAAAGCACTATCCTTGTACCTTCCAATCTGTGGTCATAGCATGGCTTGCACGTTTATTAATTAAAACCAACCCAGATGAACTGTTCACACAATTCACTTAAAAGGAGATTGCATTTGTGACTTACGACAAACATTCATTATGAATACAGCTGTTGATTATTTTCTTTGTTTTTACAACACCTATGATACACATGTATAAGTGCGTATCTAATGTAAAGTTTATTCTTACCTTTTCCCACCAAGTACACTGTTAGCTGCGAGCAAAAAGGCCCACAGAAACAGCAAGGCCGTTCTGCTCCGTCCACACATAGTTGCAATATGAGGACCTTTCACTGTTGGAGGTCATAGAGAGAGAATGAACACCACATTGTTAGATGTTGATATAACGTCCATGGAAAGGCTGAAGAAAAAATATGAATTAGTGTTCCACAACTATGTGCTACATTTCAATAGATCAAGTGCCAATGAATGTGTGGTTGTGCTGTAACAACAACAGGCAATGTGGAGGTGGAGGCTGTGAGAGGACAGACCTGCTCCTCAATATATTGTGTGAGGTTTTGGTCCCTCACATCAGAGTTTCCTAACACCCTTCACAGATCTGCTGACAAGC
This sequence comes from Myripristis murdjan, assembly GCF_902150065.1. NCBI lineage: Eukaryota > Metazoa > Chordata > Actinopteri > Holocentriformes > Holocentridae > Myripristis > Myripristis murdjan. The sequence goes on along the minus strand of NC_043993.1, from coordinate 9,128,698 downwards.
ACATGAATCAAACCAAATGGCCCTGCCACATGCATTAAGCTATCACATGCCAGTTGACATGTAGGCATGCAGCAGTTAAAGATTTCACATCATTTTGAATTAGGTGCCACAATGACAGAAGCTACATCCTGACTATGAGGGAGATTGAATTTAAATTCGGGATTACGAAGCAGGTACAGGGTATCTGACGCTTAGAGATGACTCCATTGTAACTATGCTTTTGATAACGCGCACACACATGCATGCAGTATAAGCTTTATCATTGCTGCATAATAATTGGGTAAAATAACAGGGCAGCGGGCATCATCGACCACATAACGTCCTGTGTGAGCTTGTAGCACCTGTACACAGTAGCCTTCACTCATAATCTGCGACGTGAAACGCGGCGGTACCGCATATCACACCAAATCCGCTAAATAAACAGTGTTTCTCTCCCTGCTCAGTCATTAAGATGTAATTTCAGACAGGTCATAAAGTGTGTAAGCCATAGCCTGCGCTATTGTGTAATGCAAAAGACGTCCATTTTTGAAAGCATAACGATGTGTCACGAGTGGACCAATTACTTACTTGTGAAAAGCGTTGTTATCAACTAAACCATTATTCCGAATGACTACAAAAATCTGCCAGTGAAATACATTCTACATTGGTAGAAAATGCCCGTGATATTCGCTTGTGCTTCTCCAAGGTGCCACCGCAATACGATGACGTCCGGAAACATGCAACGCTGTTAAAATAAAATAAAAATAAAAAACCCCGTGGCTGACAAGGATTTGATAAAGCAGGGATGATGCAGATTAACATACGGGGGTTGAAAATCCCGCACAAGCACACTTTCTAAGTTATTCAGTGGAAATGCCACCCCCTCCTCTGCATTATATGAATATCTTGAGTCTGGAGAGAAATTAAGCATTCAACTGGCATCCCTGCAAGGCTGGTCTAGAAAACATGCACCGCGATTCAGTTCGTGCGTGGCGGAGTAATTAAGCAAATGTGCGATGATGCCGTTTTATCCAGAGCGCTGTCCGTGGTGCTGAAACCAGGCTGCCTCCTGTATGAGCCATCGAGGGGGCTCTCGTTTGGCATGAAATACCCTTTAAAATGTTTTAATTTCGACGGCAAAACTCCATCCTCTCCCAATAAAACTCATCGCCTATACTAGCGGTGTCCAGTAACCCAAATTATCCCTTTCTAAATCCAAGCGCTACTCCTCCTCTCTTCTGCTCTGATAAAGAGGCGAGAAAATGGAGAAAATCACTTACAGCAGATGAGTCGGGGTTATAGTCAGTGTTCGGCTGCCTATATCCTCAAACTTTTGTGAATATCTTTTCTAGCCGGATTGAAATGAGAAAATCCTCTGTGATCTCAGATCTGACGAAATTTTAGCTTGAGGCTGGAGAGCGGCTGCTGACGATGCTGAGTATGCGCAGGTCTCTCTCACTGTTCATTGTGGTGCCGTAGTGAGTTGAACTCTCTCAGTCTGTCGCCAACAAAAAATGTTCTACCAAACTACCAAAATCTGGCTCATATTCTGAGATCACGGCCCAAAATAAATCTTTAGGTCAACAACGTTAAAAGAAAATAGACTGTGTCTTGGAGCACAGGCGATTTAATTTTAGAATAGAAGGAGGCACCAATCTCATCTAAAGACCAATCCGCCCATTTTATATGCAGCACAATTTAACTTCCACTGCTGCCGCCCTAATCTCTTTTCAGTGGCTGCAAAATCAAATCCTCTTACATTTTCGACCGGATCCGTTGTTTTTTCCCCCATCGCGCTTCTATGTCTTTCTCCGTGGCTCCTACATGATCATTTCCAATGAGATAAAACACATCATTTGACATTTCATATCAAATGTACGTCTCCGCGGCCACAGCGAGGCATATTATGAATAAAATCCGCAACCATAAAACGAACAGCAAGTACTTACGATGAAGAAAAAAAACATTTAATGAGAATGTATTTCAAGGCTCGGATGCGCGCGCGCACACACGGGCAGAGAAAGAAAGGCACCTCCAAAATGTTTAAAAAATTCGTGTTCCCTCACCAGATTGCACTGATGAGTCGAGCCTTTCTCCGCAATAAAATCCCCCTTGAATCACTCACCGTCTCCTAAAAGCCCACGTTTCGCATCGAGACAACAGCGCTCTGTTTACAGCCAAATACTCTGCTGCTTTAGCCGTGCCACTCCAGACTGAGCACAGAGCAGTGAGGAGCGCTGAGCTGTGTGCATCTGCAAAAAAAAAAAAAAAAAAAAAATGATGATGATACCGAGCGTATATTTTTGTAGTCATATGCGTATTTCGAGCTAAACTACAAATCAGACGACATTTTCATCTCCAATAACCATGAATACAAGGATAACCAGGGCATTTCAGGGGCAGTTTATTTATATCTTTGTAATTATTTTATAAACGACCCACAGATTCCAGCTGTTGATTTTTCTTTTTCTTTTCTTTTCTTTTTTTTTTTTTTTTGTTGTTGCTTTTTTTTTACGGAATACTTGAATGGGGACTATACTCATTTTCCGATGCATTATTGACTCAAGGAATATTTTCATGTGAGGGAGACAGAGTGAGCTGGCAGGAGTCTGGTCTGCAATGCAACGTTTACTGTGTGCGCCTGTTGTGTGTGTGCATCTTCACGCGTGGTTAAAGTAGTGCATGTGCGTGATTAGTTATGAGGCACGTCATGGACTTATATGCGTCGGTATTCAATGAGCTCTCTCTCTCTCTCTCTCTCTCTCTCTCAACTCGGTGTGCTTTACTGACATTGGTATTAGATAAACAATATTGCCCACGCTCCTAAATATTGAATAAAACTACTGGAAATAAGAAAAAATAGCAAGTAAGAGCAAAACAGCTGCTCTACTCCCTCTGTCACTCTCTCTTTCGCTCCCCCTCTTGCTCTGTTTGCGCTCTGCATACGGTTCATCCGTAACCTGATGCTGCAGGTGCATGTGGCATTTTACTGAAAACTACACAACGACACCGAGCAGCCTAATTAGAATTAATGCTATTGTAATGCAGGTAGTGCATCTTTTCGGGGCTGCTTCTCCTCTATCAAAGCCAGACGCCACCGCTGCATGTGACTCGGTTTGCCCCGTGCGCGCGTGCACGTGCCGGCATGCACAACCAACACGTGCTCGCGTGCGTGCTCGCGCGTATGCACGAGACATAGTGGAAAGGAATATTGCGACTCCAATCCTCCCACGCACGTTTTAATAACCTTTCATTCATTTGCCAAAGAGGAGATTTTCTCCGTGGGCAACCAGGGACAGTTTCCCCAAAACACAGCGAGCGATCAATCAAACCTTATTTCCAATGACGCCGCTCAAACAAATGCGGCAAGCACCGGCGACTTCCCTCCTCACAGTTCCATCCCTGGGCAGGTGATGGGGACGGATAGCAAGTGAGGTAATTTGGAGAGGTGTGTATGTAGGGCTAAACGGAGAGAGATGGATGACGGTAATTTAGTTGAGGGATGTGCAGGTTATGGGGAAATAATCACTCGCTGTGAAGAGTGCTTTTGAATTTTAAAAGAAGCGATATTGACGAACTACGCCCCCCCAGCCCCTTTTCCTGTTTGTGCACCAGTTTAGGTGCCTTTTGCAAGGTGATTTTGTTTATATATGTATACATACATTCAGTGGCCACTTTATTAGGTCCACTTGTACAATCTAATGCAGTTCAATGCAACAGCTCTGCCATAAATTCCATCTTTTAAGAAAGTTTATAGTGATAGTGGTTGTTATTGTAGAGAATGTGTAAATTGAAATTGAAGAAGTCTTGTACTGGACTACATTATATTTATAGATTATATTTATAAATAAGAGGTGACCAGAATATGGGAAACACCTCACAATAAAATGTAGTCCAGTACAACAGCACCACTAACTATGAGCTCAAAGCCAAACATAGAGTTGAATTAATGTGTACAAAGTGGTCACTGAGGGTCTATCTATCTATCTATCTATCTATCTATCTATCTATCTATCTATCTATCTATCTATATTTGTGTATTTGTGTGTGTGTATAGATGTATGTATGTATAGTGCAGTCAGAGAAGCTCTGTATCACTTATAAAAGAAACAAACAAACAAACAAACAAACAAACAAACAAAAAACGATCCATTGGCTATATGGCTTCTTAGTGTGTGTGTGTGTGTGTGTGTGTGTGGTGTATAGTGTGTGTGTAAAGGAGGTGTGGGGGGACTGTCTTTGTGTGCTTGTCTATTTGTCTACATACGTGTGCACATGCATACTTTAAATGTGTATGTATGCACTATTTCTGTGTGTTTTGACTGTGGTCACACGTTACTGTGTACATGTATTAATGTGCATGTCAATGTGTGTCTGCACTAGTGTGTGAATATGTGTGTGTGTGTGTGTGTGTGTGTGTGTGTGTGTGTCTGAATGTGCTTGAGTGCATAATAATTCATGCATATGAATGAGTGTGTGTTTTGTATTAATGTGAGCACAAAGTGCATCCTATTGACTTTTTAGTGGTCACTCAGTCATTGTTTATCATCAGATGTTTTCACGTGAATGCATGTACAGGTGAGAGTGCAATCACTCACATATTGGTGTGTGCGTTTCTGTAGGGAGTTTAATTATCAGTCTGCCAAGCTTTATCAGCATTCAAACTATATAGGGTTGTTTAGCAACCAGCCACACTGGCTGTAGTATGTAGCTCCCAATCTGTGGCACATTAGCAGTGACTTGCCTCAATCAGTCATTGTGAGGAATAAATCAAGCTTTTCTAGAAGACGATGGGGGGCTTCCCTTCTGTGAGCTGCTCTCTGCAATCAACCATAAGCCGGCATCTCCTCTCTGACTCACTATTCCAGGCCAAGTCCAGAATGATACACACGGACAGGCAGGAATGTACACATGCTATTCACACACGTTTACGGATATGCATGTGCATACACTCATACATATACATGAACACATTTATACAAAACACAAATACATATATACAACATATTCAACACAGCCAAACATTAAAAAAAAAACATTGAAAAGTACAACCGTATATTAAAGTGCACACACAAATTTATGTGCACAATGAGTACACAGATGGCATGTAAAGAGATCAAGCAAATGCCCCTCCGCATACATTGACTCTCTCCCTCTCTCTCTTTCTCTCTCTCTCTCTCTCTCTCTCTCTCTCACACACACACACACACACACACACACACACATACACAAACATAGTGCAAAATGAAGAGGGAATCTAAAGCTAAACTTTGTGATAGCCCACAAGGCTCTGCAAGCAAATGCATTACACAATTGATCTTTTCACACTCGAATATTCATGATTGCCTGTAAACCTCCATGAATTATAGACACTCCATACGTATTCTATATAAAATAAAAACAGTTACACTACTCAAATCCATGTGTAGAACAGATATGGTAACCTGAGGCAAAGACTGTAGAGACCTCTCTGCTGCCTCTATTGACAGAGAGAGTGAAAGGTTAGACCAATACTTCCCCACCCCATGGCTATAAAGTGCAGTTACCATTGATTCCCTGTACACCTGAAGACATGGACGACAGGCAGTGGACTACTATGTCATACTCTCTCTCTCTCTCTCTCTCTCTCTCTCTCTCTGTATGGAAGTGTATTTAAAGTTCGGTATTTTTCCAGTCACACTTTTTCAAGTGATTTTATTGACTGTGCATACATTATCATGACCAAGTTTAAATCTTGTACTGCTGAACAAATTGGCTTCATTTGGTTCTTCATATCAGTGATGTATCATCAAACCACCTTTACACAACCAGGGGCAGAGTGATCGATAGTTACACATTTGACTCTAGTTCTATGATCACAGGTGGAACCATCTAACAGGGCACTATTAACTTAACCATTCATCCACTGGCCTCAGCACACTGAGAATTACCATTCTCAGCCCTCCAGGATGAGCCTATTCAACTGTACAGACTGAGCATCTCCGGGAGTGGCAAGCTAACTTGTCAGAAGGCTCTGCCTGTGACCATAGAACTAGATTTACAATATGTTCACTATAATTCTATCTCACATAGGTGGAGCCCTCTGACAGGGCTATATCAGCTTAGGGATCAGAACACCATTCCCACACCCCCTGCTGTGACACTGACATTACAACAACATGGTGCATCACAAGGCTGACTGATTTTAAACACTGTGCCTCCAATCAGTCAGCATAACCTACAACTGCCCCATGCGATCTACAAGTACAACAACACTACAACAACACCGTGTTCACATGATAACATGTGAAACATCTAGCACCAGACCAAGTTTTTGGTTCTTCATTTTGTTACTACATTAAAGACTCATGTATAACAGGCACTCACAGGTCCTGTGTTGCAGTGTCAAGTGCAGACTTGGAAAAATAAGTCACCACCATAACCCACCTATAACTGTTGTGCTCACTTCCATGTGGCCATGCCTTCCATATAGCATGCTACCCCATGTACAGTGCACAAATGACACAACCATTCTTGCCTCCTCCCACCATGGGGAGGACAATACCATGCATCTCACTAGCTTGTCCTTGACTTAAACCAAATTCTTATGTTCTTAAGTATGAAGAATGGAAGGAGGGGAGTGTAACATATGAGAGCCCAAGAACCAAACCCATTTCTAAGCCATTTCCTTGTTTTTGATAGTGGGGGATACATGAGCAATCTGGAGTACCAAGAACCAAACCCATTTCTAAGCCATTTCCTTGTTTTTGATAGTGGGGGATACATGAGCAATCTGGAGTAAACACAAGTGAACATGGGGAGAAGATGCAAAATCCAAAAAGAAATGGCCTACCCCGGCCAGAAATTGAACACAGGACCTGGTTAATGTGAGGCGACAGTGCCAACCATTGACCCACAATGCTACCCCTTTTGTAAAGAGTTAAAGGGTTCTGATTAGAACGTCAATCTCTGTTGATCCAGGTGAGTCTGGTCCTATTGTCCAATCGTCCAACAGAGATACTGTCATCTCCAGTGGGTTGATATGATGGTTTTCCTCAAAAGGCAATGCATCAACTACATCCAACCCCAGGCAGCCCCTGAGCTGTTGTGGAGGTGTTTGTCAACACTGATACTTAAGAGGCCATTTCTAAAATAGTTTTCCTATCGCCAGCGTCTGTGGGTCCCCAAGACTATCGGAGGGATGGTCACCATGTGCCCTTTGTTCCAAAATACAGACAACAGTTATTTATATAGTTGGTTTCAGTCAGATAAGCATGAAGCATGACATAGTTAAGCTAAACTCACCAATATATTGCCTACCGGAACAGCTGGGGTATACCCCTCTTCCAGTTGATTAGAAAGGCTAACTTGGGTAGGTGTTGCTCCAATTGGACTGGCCTACTACTTAGGTCATGAGGGTCAAGTCATTTAGATAAAGGAGGATCCACATGCCTGGATGGTGCAGATGTTCCAGTGCTTTGTCCACACACTTGGATAAGGTGTAGGGACCCACGACATAATCAAATGACAGCCCATTGTTCTTCAATCCCCTGGAAGGAATTTCCTGAGTCTCACCACCATTGAGACATGAAAGTAAACATCTCTCAAATCTATTATGGTGACTCACTGCACCAATTGTAAAACCTTCTTCAAAGTAAACATCTATAGGACAGATATTGCACATTGCACCATATCTTTTACCTCTATTTTTGATTTAGCTAATTTCTATATTTTAAATACTCCTTAATGTATAGATTTTATGGAAATCTCTTCCCTGGCCTGTTGTGTCAATTTGAATTGGTGCTATGGGGGATCAATAAAGGTCTTATCTTAGAAGTGGCCCTGTACGAAACGCCCAGTATACAGGTGGCGATCCAAGGAATTTACCAACGAACAACAAAGATAGCCTTTTTCAGCAATGATCCCTGGAAGAAATCATCCACGTTTACACAAGTCATAATCGAATCCCTCAAAACAAAATGAAAATGAAGTTTTTAACCAGTTAAAATGTCATGCTCATCCAGTCTGTCAAAATATCGCATGCTCCACCATTCCTGATGAAACTATGCATGAGACTAAGCAGCCAACTATAGAACAAAGGCTAAAAGCCTGTTGTACATGGCTTCAGCCTGCACTTGGAGTGGACTAAATTAATGCCTCTTGGCTTGAATAGTGTCTGCTTCAACCAGCTTGTCCTCTAATACATCAGTGGGGTGGGGGCTGTGAAACAATTTACTGACTTGCAGCTCTTATATTCTTATTGTGTGAGGTAAGGACGAGAGCAGGCACTATTGTTCTTCTTTCAGCTCTTTTTATTGATGGGGCACAGAAATTTTACATACATACCACCACAGAGAGTGCATGATAAGGTGTGATAGGGACCTGTTGCTCTTGTGCTCACACACCAGCTGGACTAGTCCCCAGCAGCAAGCCAGGTGGCAATGTGAGCCATGGAGAGAGGAGCACTGTTCTCTGGTTGGGCTAACAAAGAAGGAGGGGCTGGGAGAGAAGCCTCTTAGTGGGACTACACTCATCACTTCAGCCTAACTACCCTGTGGAGTGTGGGCCCTGTGAGAAGGTTACGTTTTCTGTGTCTCTGTTTTGTCTGTCCTCAAAAACATCCACATAATGTCTGAGTGAGGCACTGACGTCAATACAAGAGACAAGCTGAAGAGGGAGTGAGTTTGACAGAACAAAACACTCTCGCCCATGTCAGCCAACTACTGCCGCGTATCAGTTAGAGCTGGGGAGGCTGACTGAAAAAAACAAGTTCCACTAGGTCATGACACTCTCTGGGCGGCTTTCTGTCTGTTTGAGGATGGCAGGGGGACTTCCACTGCCATTTTCAGTGAACTAATGTCTTGTTTACACCCACTATACTTTTCAGTGAACCTACCGCATTGGCTCCAAGGGAAAGGGGCTTTGCGACAACATGCTGAGCTGCCACTTTAGTGCAAAGACAGATAGCAGGCAATGGTGTGAAAACAGGCAGCATAGACAGTTCTGGGGGCTCAGTACTCAGACCAACTAGCCAGTGGAGTGTGAGCTCTGATAGAAATGTTATTAACATTTGTGAATGCTTAATAATATGATTGCACATTACTCCCTATAAAGCTAAGACAAGAAGACAGAGATGCTATCATCATCCTCAGTTTCCATAGAAGACTTCAGTCATCATCTTCGGATGGATGGCGGGGAAGGATTTAAAACCAGGACAGAAGGGCAGGCCTGGAAAGACCCTGACAGCAGCCTGCTTTGCTGTCATCATAGCAACAGCTCTGAGGAGTGGCGCGGAAGATCCAGCACTGAGGCACCTATGATGAAAAAGGCCATCCCTCAATGCAATCTGGCAATGCTGATATCCCTTAGTTCTTAGTGTGGCAAGGATGAGCAACAATGATGGTAACCAGTCCGAGGTACATCAGGCAGTATGTCTTAGATGGCGCCATCCTCGATAGTGTCATCATCTTATATGCTGAAAAACGTGAATGAGGAGTAAGATGCTTTAACTTCTTATAGAGAGGCTGATTTCATAGGGTTGAATAGGCCCACTGTAATTGCCTGAGCACGGGCAAGCAAATTTTCAGTGTTGAGGCAAGTAGATGAGTGGTTAAGCTAATAGAGCCCAGGGCAAAGTCTGTGTGAGCTAGAACAAAGAAACATCTACTTTGTACAGATCTTTCACCTTTCCCAAAAATGAGTGCCTTTTTATCTACAGGTGATCAGGTGTTTTTTTTTTTTTTTTTTTGCTTTTTTCAGAATTTCAAGTCAGTACAAAACAAGATTATTGCTGCCCTGCCCTTTGAGCTGTTTTCTTCTGCTCTATACCTGATCAATCTACATGAGTGCATATGTCTATCTAATTTCCCATTGTTTGGACAAACAAGTTGCATGCATACCTCATGGGAAATTACTGCTTTACTGTTTTTCTTTTTCCTCTTGCTTTTTTGAGTTCCTAATCACATCTGTGCTCCTACACAGCCTGCTCTGAGTGGGTGATTCAGGAAAATGGATGATGCTAAGCATGCCCAAACAGCACTGTCTAAGGGTCTCCTACTGCCTCCCTTGATCTTGCAATCTCTCTCTCTTGCTCCCTCTCTTGGTTTGTGTCTCTCTCTGCCCCATAGAATTTGGTTTATCTCTCTTGATACTCTCTCTCTCTCGCTCTCTATCAAAACACATTCTTCTTCTTGTGCACACACCAAACACAAACAGCACCCAGCACAAGCAAGTAGGGCCATGAAGCGGAGGCAGCTTGCACAGCAGCAGCAGCGCTCTCACTCGTCAGTTTACATAACACTGATTATAACCCTGAGATTTAGCCAACCAACGCGCAACAGTTTAGTTTGGCCTGGGCATTTAAATCTCACTGACCATCTGTTCCAGCGCTCAGCTACATTCCTTCAAATACTTTTCCTGGACACTTAAACCACCTTGTGCAGCTGTGCTTTACTCCCACTCATGGAGAAGAAATGCATATGAGAAAACTCATGCTCAAAGAATGTACAAACAAAATCCAGAGTCCCAAGATTTGATGTTCTGATATTATGCGATAAATATACTGCTGATCATATAGCAGATACTATATTGAATGATATGTTGCTCAGTTACACACAGCTTTAGAACACTGCATGTGGAGTGATATACACTCTTTAACATTTTATGACACTTTTGTCCCTTTCAAGACTTTTTTGCAATTGCGCTAATTAAGAGAATAGTGATTCTTAATACAATTATGCTGAGTCACAAAAAAATGAACTGAAGAAATAAGCTTTTTTGTGTCAGTTGGTAAAATACAACCCTATTCTTATTCTTATTCTGATTCTTATTATTATTCTTGTTGCCTGAGGAACCACACAGTACTTACTGTACCTAATATTACAACAGTGAAGAATGCATGGGGGATTAAATAGGTACATACAATTTCCAGATGGATACACTTACTAATATCTGTACAAGTGGTGGATAATAGGAGTATAGAAAAAAAAGGAATGCTTTCACTTTTGTTCTTGCAGTAAATATCCTGGCTGAGTTGTACGTAAACCTGTGAACAACACAGATCCTGTCTTTGGCTACATAGTGGGGAAAAAAGAAAAGAAAAGAAAAGAAAACAAAACAAAACAAAACAAAAACAACGTATGGACTTTATAATCATTACATGTTAATAAACTTTAATGCCTCTCCCTCCTCCAGTTTCCTACTCATTCTAAATTCCTGCCCCCATCATGCGTAGGTGACCAATGATTATCTAGTAAACTTTGTATCAACTGATAATACAGTAACTGCCTGATAAGGTTATGACCTCTGAAGACATAAAAAAGAAAAAAAAAAGAAACAAACAAACAAACAAAAAAAACATTCCAGTGATAAATGGGTGAAAAATGTAATAAAACCTGTTATTATCAAACTTCACATCTCATTAATTCAGTAAAAGGTAGTCGTTACCTCAAAAGGGTGGAATTTTAATTAATGCTTTAACTGATGATTTAATAATAAAATCATTAGAATTATTCTTTTTTATCAAGTATTTATGAGGTGTTCCACAATTAGTCAATATTATCATCACATCGTCAATTAAAAATAAGCTGCATGCCTCATGAACTAAAAATAAAAACAGCAGTTAATATAATTTGATTACATTATCCAGCAATTTATTTCATTAACAGGCTTTATTAAATTTTCATGTCATTAAGTGAGTCACTCTTATTTCATTTTGACAAGGTATTTCATTGTCTGCTGCTACAATACTTCCTCTTGGCAACAAAACTGAAGATCATTGAATGTAGAATCAGCACTGGGATCAGAGGAGGTTTTGGGCCAAGCAGCCATGCAGACCCCAGATAATCAGCCTGAGTGATCAGCCGTGATTATGCACCAGTGTCCAGCATCAACCTAGAGGTGTTTATTTCAGCACATTTTTATTCTTTCATTCTTTATTCCTTTGTAGGATCCCCCATTAGCTGAGGCCTCAGCAACCTCTTGTGTTTCATAGGCTCACTGAATATCTTGACCATGAATGTAGTTGAGGGTAAACCCACCTACACTATTCACCATTCCATCTCGCTTAGTGATACTAATCAGTAAACATAAAAGTAATATCAAGCTCATGAAAGTTTCATGTGGACGGAGTTGCTACTTCCCTGAAAATATAACAGGTGTTTGTTTGTATTGGTAGTCACCTGCAGGATGTCATAGTTCACTCATCTACAACTACAACACTAATTTTGAATTGGCCTCCTCCACTGTGGATCTTTCCTCCATGTTGTCCTTCCTTTATCCGCTATTTCCTCTGAGTGTAGTTTACACGTTGGAGTTCTGACATTAAAGGATCATAAACTCTCTTCCCTGTCCAGATGCCATGGAGAAACTGCAGTGTAGCACCATTAACTATGGCAATTTTATGGAATGACAGTTCACCTTAAACATCCCACTGATCCCAAAATAGAGGTGAAAGGGAGAGCGAGAGAGCGAGCGAGAGAGAGAGTGATGTTTTGTGATTGTTAGCACAAGGTAATGAAACACTGAGAATGTGACATTATCAACATGTGGGCTGAGAAATTCAGTGAGATTGTCACTGCCTCTATTTCTGGAGGTGTAGGAGTGTGTGCATGCGTTCATGTATGTATGTGTGTATCTGTACGTGCGAGAAACAGACAGAGAAAGAGTGCGTGTGAGAGAAAGTGACAGAGTGAGAGATGGCAAGAAAGAGACTGAATGAAGGAGAAAGATAGATACTTTTCACGTATCTCCTACCTCATTAGAGCCAATCATTCAGTCATTCACCAAGGTGTGAATTTGTATAGAGGTGTTATTTTGAGACGCTGTCACAAAAAAAGTGTCAGAAAATTCCCACATCACCAAAACCAAGAATACTTCTTTTTTATCATAATGTGTCATATGCCTGAAAAATATTTGTTGTAGTAGACACATGTCAAATGTGGTGAGATATAATGAACAATAGTCTGTATTGACTCCATCAAACCAAGAATACATCCAATGCTAAAGTTTTCTTGCTAAATGTAATTCTTCATTAAAAGTTTAAACAGTTTCTTTTTCAGTGTGCAATCAGTATTGAGTACACAGAAATGCCGTTTTTATCATGTATTGCTCTAGTCTGTCTACACACAGATGCAAAGATAACACCATGATGACATAATGACCATAAATAATCTACATTTTTAAAGGACACCAGGCTTTCTAAGTCCTTGGTTTAAGCATTAATAGTACTTTTACAGAGTGGATCCACTAAAGTTTATGGACTATGGGTGTTACAGTTACCCTGCACGCTTAAAGACCAGGCAAAAGTTTAATTTATTTTTCCAATAACACCTTAGCTCTGCAATTACTGTGGTACGGAAATGATTTAGGCTGTAGTGTCTGCCTTTGTTTAGCAAGAGAGAGAAGCAATGAAAAACAGGGCTAAAGTTAGAAGAGTTAGACAAAGAATGGGGAGAAAAAAAGGGAGACTACTTTTTTCACCATTCTTTGTCATTTTTGTTTTTTGTGCTTGGCTTCGGTAAGAAACACACATTACTCTACAATTACCCCTCCTTGATCCGAAATAACGAAAAAAAAAATCACGTCTGTTTTTGTTTTCTCTATTTTAGCCCTGTAAGCTGCTGCTACCAGGCCCAGCACCACAAAGGATGCAAAAGCCATCTTTGCCCCCCTTTTAGTTTGTGCCCTGTCAGTTTTGACTGGGCTATATATTAAAACCGTAAAAAAAAAAAAAAAAAAAAAAAAACTGTACATCTGATTTGCGCCACCACTGCTGCTATTACCTCATGTCGTGCCCTCATTGGAGTGGGAGTGTGGAGGGTGGCGATGGGGGAACATCATAGCTGTGTGAACAAAATAATGTTGCAAGCTAGTAATGTTTGTTGGTTTTGCGCAGCGTCTGGGAGGAAAAGAGGACTAACAAGTTACTCCAGAGGTCCCACACTGAGTCACCGAGGCTGCAGCTCTTCTGAAAAGGTAGCATAATCAGTCACCCTTTATTTGAACTATTTAGGCCATAAAGTTCTACCCATGCATTTTCACTCTGGGTGGTTACATGCTGTTAATATTTTTACCTCATTAACTCCAATGATAGCTTGCTTTCTGGTTCATGTACTTAATAGTATGAGATGGTATGTTTTTTTGTGTATTAACGGTGCCAGATGCTGATCTTGCAGCTGACTTTGCAATGTTCAGTTGGAATGTAGTTATTCACTTTTTCTATAACTGGGAAGCAAATTTTGAGCTTGAACCGGTTCATGTGTTCAACTTTTTACCTTGTTACTGCATGTGTGTGGGGCTGTCTGCTGGGTAGTGGTGCTGCAATCATGAATGGTTATATCGCTGTTGAAAACTCGTGCTTTTTGTGATCTGAGCTGCTTCATATATTATTGGTGTCTGTTGTGTTTTGTTGTGCGTTGTTTTGGCAAGACAGCTGTGTATGTGGCTGCATTCAACAGAACAATGGCTCCAATTAGAAAGTCGATCTGTCTGGGTGAATCATCAGAATCATCAGAAAGGTTAAGCCTGGTTAAGCCAGCATGCTGTGGCCAGGCCTGGCTGCCACTCAGATGACAGGAGAGAGAAGGAAGAAGAGAAAGGATATATGATAGACATACTAAAATGGAGAAGAAAACAATGTACTTGGAAAGACCTGCGAGGGAAGAAGCACCAAAGAACATGTCAGAAAACACCACTGCCAGTAAGAGCTTGGTGTCTTCTGGGGTGGAAAGTAAGAGATGGCACGTTCAGTTCAGGCTCATGGAACAGACTGAGGACAGAGAGACAGGGTTTACTTATATATAATATAGTGTCCAGTTGTAACAATTTTAATCAATACTGAGATAAATCTCTCCCATACACATTCAGTGAACTGACCCTCAAAGACACAGAAAACATGTGTCCCTTTCATAGAACTGATAATCGCACCCTTTGTTGTGCTCATTTGGCTGGTAAAGAATGAAATGGCTATTATAGTTGTGTATGGTGACAAGTCAGTGGAGCTGTAAAGTGTATCAGTTGCTTGAGAACAGTAGACATGAACATGTTGTGGCTAAGGCCTGAAAGCAGAAATTACACAAATACATTGTGAGTGTTTCAATCTGTGTGTCTCTACACAGGATGTCTAGATTTTTGATGTAATGGTGCAGCCCTAAAACAATGGGGATTTGGGTTTGAATATTACAGTGAATATAAGTGTGACACAGCTTCAAAGCACTGCAGCAGATTGGAATATGTATGTGACACTGTAATAAAATATAGATTTTTTTTTTTTTCAAACTTTGAAGCCACTTTGGGGGAAAATAAACAGAAAAAATTCTTTAAGAGGTTACATTATTTAACACCTGACAGATGGTCCTTTGTGTGGCACAATACATAACAATGTCATGTTCATGTTTGTTACCATCTCAAAGGGATATGCACTACAAGTGCACAACTGAAAGATTTTTTTTTTTTTTTTGGTTCTTTATTTTAATAGTGACAATAGAGAGAGACAGGAAAGGCAGGGGAGAGAGAGAACGGCATGCAGCAAAGGGCTCAGTCTGAACTC
This sequence comes from Myripristis murdjan, assembly GCF_902150065.1. Lineage (NCBI taxonomy): Eukaryota > Metazoa > Chordata > Actinopteri > Holocentriformes > Holocentridae > Myripristis > Myripristis murdjan. The sequence goes on along the minus strand of NC_043993.1, from coordinate 9,113,193 downwards.
AACCTTGATATGTAATATATGTTCTACCAGGTGAGCCACCGTGGTGTCCCCATGGGCACATAGTTTATCGAAAACAAAATAACACACTCTGACCTAAACCCTCATAGCAGGCAAGAAAAAACTCTCCCAGAAAAACCAAGAGAAAGTACTGGAAAAATCAACAAAATATTGGGAATGAATACAGAGAGAGGGATGCCCCTTCTGGCCAAGTGGGAAAATATTAGCGCTAATCAAGGAAATTCAACAGAATTTGAACACTTAGAAAAGACCTAAGACAAAGCTCGGCGAAGGAGCTTGCACAGAGAAAAATGAAATAACTCCTTAAGAAAACCTGTAGAAAGCCTGTGAAATAATATGATAGGTTCTGCTGTCATGTTTGATATAATATATAATATCTGTATATAACATATATTGCTGTATGTATTCTTTCTCATTCTCTCTTTCTCTTTTTGCTCTCTCTCTCTCTCTCTCTCTCTCTCTCTCTCTCTCTCTCTCTCTCTCTCTCTCTCTCTCTCTCTCTCTCTCCCCCTCTCTCACACACACACACACACACACACACACACACACACACACACAAATATGCACGGACACACACATACATGCACATAATCCTACATGCAAAAACAGCCCCCCAACACCCACACATATCTGTCCTATATACAGACACACGTCAGTGCTGTCTAGTTTAGGTCCATATCACACCAACATCAATCTTCATCAAGCAGCTGACCTTGGATGTGACTGGCGATGCATGGATGATATCACCTAGCCCAAAGCCAGAGAGCCACTGTTCCCGCTCGCACAGACCTAGAAAGAGAGAGAGGGACAGACAAAAGAGAAATGTTTGAGTTTTTGAGATGCTTGACAGAAAGAAAAATCACAATAAAATGTTGTTTTGCTATATAAATTGAAAATAAAATGCCTCATAACCTTGAAATCCAGGTGTTCACCTGCCACTGATCTGTAAACAGTGCTCACATATGTTTAGGTTACATTAGCTTGTTCCCGACGTGGTTCTACCCCCAACAAGCCTCCATCCCGTCTCCATACCTAGTTGATCATGATTGATGAGGGGTAGTCAACCACAATGGTGAGGGAGAGGTTGCAGAGGTAATAAGGTATGATGGTGGCAGTGATGGTGGCCATGGATATATTAGCACCACCCACAGAAATTGAATTTTCTCTCTTTGGTACAACCACACACAGTAAAACGTAGGCTCACAAGCTCTTAAAGACCATTCTCATTGTTGTCTTCCTGTGTTCTTTCTTTCTTTCTTTCTTTCTTTCTTTCTTTCTTTCTTTCTGTTTCATGCCTTCCTTTAGGGCAACATTGTGGAAAAAAAGGACTGCCAGTATGCTATTTTTTCTAAAATAAATAAATAGATGAACAAATGATTTATTAATTTAAAAAAAAAAAATCTTCATTATGTAGGCATGTGGAAAGAATTCTGTTTAGGCAAGTGATTCTAGCATCTGCAGGTATAATTGTTTGTGATTCCAGCATCAGGCTTGACAGAATCATTAAGACTTGAATTTGCCAAAGGCACCGTGACGAGGGCTTTTTTAAATGAAAAATATAGGGTGGCTGAAGCACTAGAATTGACAGAGTCATTAACATTTAAAACGACACCTTGCAAAATTGAACACCTGAAGATGTTAATGTGTAATGTGATTTTGTGATGACTGGGGCAAAGTATCACCATGGCAAGGGAGAGGAGACCAAGTCCTAAAAGCTGCCAGGTAGATTAAAATTCCACAGATAAGTTGCACTGTGCATATGTGTGCATGTGTGTGCACGCATGTGTGTATGTGTGTGAATTTGGCTAAGCATCCCTAACATTAATTTCCTTTAATGTACCATGCATCATGTGTCTTGGTATTTGTTAAAAAGAAGGTCACATAACCAAAATATCCACAGTATCCACTTTGTGTCCACCATACGGCCATGTATCTTGTCAATGAGCACTTTAGCATGACATCAAACCTATACATATTCATTGTGGGTCATTCTGGCTACAAGCAGCAATTTAACACCTGAAATGTAATGTAAATGTGTGGGTGACAGGTCACTGGACTGCAAATGGCTCTAGGACCCTGTTCCCACCTGGTATTAGCATCCGTCCTGAGAAATCTGATCACAAGCTGACACTTGTAAGTACAGACGTAAACAGCAGCAGTGTGTCTTCTATGCATCTTGAGATCTGATCACACAGGCCACATTTGAAGGTGGCCTGGGATGTTTTTGTCCACATGGCATTTCAAGTTTAACATACATTGAAGGGCCATTTACTAACTTGACGTCCTCTGTCTTATGTTCTGGTCCAGCCCAACACCCCCAACACCAGCTAGACCGTCTCTTTTCTAATAGAAAAAAAGATCTTAGCTGACTCTGCCAGCAGCTGGACTCTCAGCTGATGGATCAAATGCAAACTGAGGTGCAGGTCGGCTATAAAGCAGCTGCTTAATGAACAAAAACACAAACTGTTTACCTGCAGGGTGGAACTAGAAGGGAGCCAGGAGGAGCTCAGCTCCCCTTAATAACACATGAGCTCCCCTAGAAACATGATTCAAGAAATTTTAAGGGGGGTCTCTAAAATATGCATTGAAAATATGCAGGGTTTTTCTTCCATATAAAATTTGGTGGTGTCAGCCATTCTTCAATATCATGTCCCGGTGCAATTAAACAAATTCTTTCTAACCCTATACACAATAGAGTTACCATAAGAATACCACAGAAATATTACAGGTTAATTTATCGACCTAAGCAGAGAACCTGATCCTCTCAGATCCACTGTAATAATTAAATAATCTGAGCCTGAGTGTGATCGGGTCGAGCCAGTAATAGATGAGAAAAAGACCTTCAGTAATTGATAGTGCATTAAAATGAGGTTGGAGTGAACAAGGGTGTCTAATTTGTGCCATTTTATTTTTGTTTTGGAAGTCAACGCCTGCCTTGTAGATTTTGTCTCGCAGAGTTGTCAGAGCGGGACCTGTTCTGTGTTCGACTAAGAGTGTCTTGTGTCTGTATTCATACTCTTTTTAGTCCCTATTAGTCTGAGTATTCTCGCTCCATACAATTTCCAACAGTTCAGGTCCATATTAAAGTTTGGTTCTTTACACCTGACCAAAACCCAAACCTTCCTGTTTCAGCAGCTCTGTACCCAGTGTAGTCAGAGGGTCTGAGATGGGTGGCAGTGGTAGTGGTTGGAGCAGTGGAGGGGTAGGGATTAGTTGGAGGTCATAAGATGATAAAGCAGCATCTTCTTATGCTGGAATAACCCCTCTATTCTGTTGAAATTGTGTTCTACTTCCACAATTAAACAAGAAGGTGCACAGTAGAGGGCAGACCTCTGCCAAGGTTGCTGCTGAAAGTTACTACATGGCCTTGTTTGTGTCCCATTTTGGCAATGCTGCTGTCATAAAACATGGTCCTTACAGCCAGTCAAGGTTGAAAGGTGGTCAGTACTGCCTTGACCGATGACCAGCCAGCTCACTGGCTTTCATGATACCACATGGTTGCATTTCGAAAGTACAACTCTATATGTGCTGAGCATGTCCATGTCTCCTGGATGCCAACTGGCTCAAAGTGTCATTTTCTTTTTTGCTGACCCATACCCAACCTACCCACCAAGTTTCGTCCAAATCCATTTAGGAGTTTTTGAGTTATGAACAAACAGATGGACAGACAGACAACAGGGATGTCTGCCTGCCTGTCCCCCCTCCCAAGTTTTCACTTCCTTGGTGGAGATAATTACAATGTTCTGGAGAAAATATCCCAATATTTTATCTGGTGTCTTCCATATGTTCTCTTCCTTCCTTTCTTTCTTTCTTTCTTTCTTTCTTTCTTTCTTTCTTTCTTTCTTTCTTTCTTTCTTTGTTTTGTTCCATGCCCCTAATTCTATTTCATTTATGCTGTTTTACCTTTGTACATACTAAAGTAACGTGAAGGGAAGTTGTGGGCTCTTACTTTGTTTTCACATTAAAGGTCCCATGCAGGCTCAGTTTAATAGTTTATGCAGGGTACAAACTGAATTGTCCTCAGCTGTGAAAGGTGACATATCCTCTGTGCCCCACATCTCTCCCACACCATTTGCCTGTGTGGCATTTCTCAGGCAATGATTTGAAATTGTCCAGGGGCTTGACCTTCATCTCTCAGCTGGAACAGGATTTGTTTTTGGGGGCAGATTTTAATAGTGATAAATGGATTTAATAATGACAATTATGTATTTAGCAATGCTTAAAAAAACAAAACTTTATTTGGGACATCTCATATCATCAGAGAAGGCAATGCCTTGTTATTGCAAATTGATAGTTATAAATAATGAAAACAAACTAATGCTTGTGTTAGAAGCTAGTACTTGTGCTTGGCTGTGGGAAATCCATTAACGTGAAATAACCTTGCTGTCAAAAAGTAGGCATTGACCCTTGTTTCTGTTTTTCAAAAGCTGAACTTAGTATCAATCATGACATCACTGGCAGGGTGGTTGCCCATATTTATTTACATTTTTGGCATGCAGCTGCTGCACTTACCCAGAGCGCCTTACAATGTCTGAGCAGGAAGGGGTTCAGTGCACAATGACAGTTCAAAGGGATGGACACACACTGACCGCTGAGGAGGCACACTGGAGTTTCAGTTATACAAACACTTAATGGAAGTAGAGCTGCTCTGGAGGAGCAAATAATCTCAACAGTTAAACCTCAGCAGGCAAACCCAAAGAAACACAGGTTTCCTGGCTATGTCACATTAGATTGAAGTCCAATGAAAACAGCATGGGCTAAAAGCTGGTTCATGCTGCCCATGGGCAGAACTATGACCAGGGGTGAGTGGCCAGTGTGGAGTTGTGGGGTCAGGCACATTGGCCAGTTGCAAAGGGCACAAGAATAGTTGTGCACCAGTGGAAAATTGAAACAACACGGAGAGCAGCCACGATGATGCGCACCTGCCTCCTGCAACGACTAACTGAGCAGAGAATCAGGAACAAAGAGAACTTCTGCCGAAGAGTTGTTTTATTCATTTTTTTTTTTTTTACTTTGGAAGGAAGGAAGAGAGAAGCACGAATGCTCAAAACTGGTGGACGTTTTTCATGCCTCCCAGCCATGTCTGTGTCAGCAGGAAGCGTACCCGGCATACGGGAGGAGAAGCACAGTACTCTTGCTACTTCCTAAATAAAGATGCTATCTGTGTGAACTTCTCTGGGTTAACTAGTTAGCCGAGCTGACAAACTGAGTTCTATCTAGCCACATTAGTAGTCTATGCCATTCATATTTTTATTTATATATTGACCAGAATTCCTTCTTAACCCTTTAAGTTGGCCAGTTGGCAGTTTGTGATTCCTTGGCTCTGCTATTGGGTTTCAGCCAGCCAATGAGATTACTTCTGTCTCCATAGCAACTGTGCCTCTGCAAAATGTTGCAATAACTAATACGCCAATCTGAGCTGAGGACATCAAACCTATGACCTTCCTGTTACAGGATAATCCCTCTAACTAGGCTGTGCTGCATAAGACTTTGGAAGTTGGGGCATTTTTAAGGCTTCTGTTGTTGGCAAATGTTCTGTGTGAAGTAACTGTCCTCCTAAGGGCTGTTTGAAGATAGACAAATATATATATATATATATATATATATATATATATATATATATATATACACACACACACACACACACACACACATTTGTTTTGTTGATATTGAGTGTCAGGCCCAAAATGCTATATGGCAGCGTGAATTATGTTGAGTCAACATTGGCCTGAAGGTCCTCCTCTGAGCAGGTATTAACTTGAGCACTGTCAGCATATTGGACTTGGCTCTAAATTGGTTGAAGTTGAATATGTCTGCCCCAATCCTATGATGTGTATTTCTTTGAATAATCTATTTGACAAGCGGAGCATCCTTGCCAGGAAGATGGAGGAATGAGGGATTGGATATTAGAAAGCATAACATCATCATCATCTTCAGAACGATCATTATTGTAATTTACAAGACCATCAGCAACAACACAACAGTTTTAACCACAGGATTTAAAAAGCATACTCTTTCCACAACATTTTTGTCCTTTGTCAACCATGTGTCCTAAACCCTGTGTGTCCGTTTCTTCTCTCCTTTAATCCTTGCTTCCTTCTGTCCTTTCACTTATCTTTTTCAGCCCACTGACCATTTTTCAAATGTCCTTTTCAGCAGCCTCCTCACTCATTTCTTGTTCATGCCAGCTCCCTCATTCTCCTTTGCAACCCTCATCCATCCATCCTTCCATCCATCCATCCATCCATCCATCCATCCCATCATCTGTCCATTCAGCCAATCCCTTATCTTCTTCCTACAGTGTCCATTACACCCACCCCTCATCCCTTATCCCCTGTTCACCTGTGTTGTTATACATCTTTCATCCTTCTACCTCCCCCTTAACTCCTGTGCTAATTTATCTTTATTTAATTCATTCTTTGCTCACGCTGTGCCTTACTGAATTACTCTGGCGGTATGATTATTATCAGTTTCTTCACCCTCTATGTCTTCTTCACACCATTTTCAGTCCTTTTCTGCTCTCTTCCATTTCATTTCACAGGAACATGATTTTTTTCCTCCCCCCAAACATATCAGATTTTGCTTTCCCCTGAATCCTCCCTCCCTTCTGGTGTCCTGCCGCTCTTGTGCCTGCTCCCCATCTTGCCTCTCTTGTCTGTCCTCCCTCCTACTCCCCCCTCTCTCCGCACAACCTCTTCTGCCTTGCTCTCTCCTACCTCCCTTCCCTATCCCTACTGTCACCCCCACTCTCCCTTCTCCCCCATCTGGTGCTTCCTTCCCTCTCTTTCACTGCCTCTCTCCTTCCTGCCCCTGCTACCCCAGTCCTCTCCAGCTTTCCCCAACCCCTCCTTCCACTGCTCCTTTCACCTCTCCACCCCTGCTTTCCTCCCTTTTCCCTGCTGACACCCTCACTTTTAACATTCCCCACCTCTGCCTCTCAAAACTGCGCTTCTCTCTTTCCCCACCACTCACTCATTGCCCTCTCTCTGATGCCCATCCCTTTTGTAGCAGACATGTTCCTTCCTTTTGCTACCCATCTTTTTTGCTCCTACCACTGTGCCTCCTTGTCCATCTGTGCCCCCCTCCCCCCTCTGCCTTCCTCCATATTAAATCCAGTTTGGCTGTTTCCTACACTGTGACATGCCCTCTAGTGTGCACACTACAACCTCTCAGGGGGTAAAATCATCTGGGAATTCTTTTATTGAGACGTTTTCTAACCCTGCCTGCAATATTTCTAAGCATACGTCTACAATTAAAATCTACAAATAAAGTATATCTACAAAACAGTCTGCAAATGGAATGCCTCTGCAAGTGAAGTTGTCAACTGAACTCATAGTTATCACTGCATTTCAAGCCTGTTCTCATATTCTTGATGATATTTTTTACATGTTTTATGACATTTTCAGAGGTTATGCTGAATGAAATGATACCATGCAATAAGGGAGAATATTTTTTTCAGGTTATCAACAAATGACACTTGTAATGCATGGCAAAATAGCAAAAACAACCTTAGAATCTTTAAAATCCTGTTGATGTCTATTCACTAACAATTGACTGATTGACTATTCACTGGCTATGAAGTGATAGAAAAATTGTGCAACAAAAAGCGTGTTTGTGGAACTAATGTTGATTATTGTTACAGATTGCAACACAAAATGGCCTGCTTTTGCCTATGTGGACAGCCATGTAATAACCTGCCATTCAATAAACAGGGCTGTGACATAGGCAATGTAAATGATAATGTTTAATTAACAGCCACAAAAATCAATCTGACTTACACTGTATACTCAAGAGGGATTATTTAGGGTTTGCTTTTAGCTAGGTTATGCAAAACCACCCATCAGTGGGAAGCACAAATTTTACAGATAATCAGCAGCATAGCCTACAGCAAATAGCCTGAAACCTGCAATGTTATTGACTGAGCTGAACTCTTATACATATACACATTCATAGTGTGAAAACTACAATAATGTGAGCCTGTCAACAAAATATACATGTCATTCTACCAGCCAGAAGCTCATTACAGTTTTGTTTCCATAGACAGTAGCTATCAAGAACAAATTACCATATTGTTTTTCTATTAATTTAGACACATTGTGGGTGGTGCAAGAAAAAAAAAATCAACAGAAACATCATTCTATTTATTCACTGCAGATTGATTGAGCTGGCAAATAAATTAAGAAAAAAATAATCAATTGGTCAGAGTTTTGCAAAATCTGATTATTTATTTATTTATTTATGTATGTATGTATTTATTTATTTATTTATTTATTTATTTTTTCATGGATTCATAGTTTCACTTTTGGCTCTTCCTGACTGCACTCATTTTTAATTTGAGTGATATTATCACTTAGACTGTTTGTGGAATCTGTTTGCAGTATGATGCACTATGTTAAAACAGTTTTCTCATACTCATGCACATGTGAGATATCACTAAATTCAAAGTACATTTCTCAGCTTGTTTGAGCTTGTCACAAAAGTAGTGACTATATGTGACTAGTTACAGTACTGAGAAAGACTGAGACTAGTTACTGAGAAAGTTTGATTTACCTTCGTAGTATTTGTAATCACAAAAAGCTTACCACCAATAACAAAAACAAAACCAAAGTCACACACAGTGTTGCTTCTATAGTCCCTCTGCAGATCATTATTTCTCAAGCCATTTTGGATCCTCAAGTTGTTTGTTCATGCATGTGTTTTCATGTCATCCGGACAAGACAATTCAGAGGACCTGAAAGGGATCACGCCTACAAACAGGCCATTCAATCAAAACAACCATGCTTTGACCCATGTGACACATCTGTCTGGTTGCAGGCATCATTCACTTGTGGGACTGTTATTCAGTGAGAAGTGTTCTCAAGTATTGCCCTTTGACAATGTTTGCTCAGATATTTTAGATATCATTCTGTCTCTACCTCTGTACCTGTCAGTGTTTTGGGGGACATACTGCAAATTCTGTATTTTTGTGTATGTATTGTATGTATGTATGTATGTATGTATGTATGTATGTATGTATTTTTTTTTCTCCACACACTGTTCATGGTGTTTTTGATGTTTTGCCACACTTATAACTCTCTTGTGGTTAACCCATGCAGCCATCTATCTGGGGATCTGGCCGTCCAGCCATCCAGCCAACCAGCCATCTTTTATTTTCTCCACTTGCTCCCTGCTCTGTAATGTATCTATTTCTCTCTCTCTCTCTCTCTCTCTCTCTCTCTCTCTCTCTCTCTCTCTCTCTCTCTCTCTCTCTCACTCCCCCTTATTTTTTAAGCCCATCCATGAGCACTTCGCTCCAGTGAGCAGTGAGCTTTCACAGACATCCTGACAGAGAAAGACAACCTTGGCAGAAGACTTTATGTAAGCAGTTCATTAGCTTCACTGGTCTGGTCCCCACACTCACATGATAATCACGGTGGCCTGAACGGCGAGAAATTACCCAGAAAAACATCCATTTGACATGCAGACTGAGAACACTTGAGCTGGCCATGTTACGCAACTGTGAACCTGGTATTTCACACTGTGGGAAAAAAGAAATTGAGGTACTGACAGAGGAGCTAGTGAATCACAAACTAAACAGGCTTTATTTCACTGGTGGCACTAGTACAATGTGCTAAACAAAAGACACTTACTACAATCAGGTGTTGAAAAGCAGCATTTAAAGTATAAATAAATTCTACAAAAAGAGAGTTATTATTATACAATATCTGTTGCTTACTCCCATGAAGAGTAGTAGTGGAAATTGGATGGAGTGTGCGGTGTAACACTGCAGGCAAGAGGACAGTTTTTGACTCGGGACAGCCATAATATTAGGTGCTCACGGAGGCCCCATGCCCTATAAGATACTTAGGATGAAAGCATCCTTCAAATGTCTTATGTTTATGCTTTTTAACTGGAATGTGGCTATACTGGTAAGGAAAAATAAGAACACTGTGACCTAACTTTTACATATATTCCTTTGGTCTAAACACGACACATGACAACACAAAGAACACGTAGGTGTACCTCTTATATTTCTGGACAACACTAATTTACCAAGATGATTTACAGGAAATGTAAAGTTTTGTTTCAAACTGTAATATTAGTCACTGAAATATAGAGAAAGCTTATGGAAGTATTTATTAGACTTTACTAATTATAAGCCAGGCAAGACAATCTACAAATGTGTAGCTTGTTGCAGAAATATTTCTTTATTCACAAATGTGGATTTTGAAAAATTTGTGTTGTGTAAATTCATACCTACAAAACATCAAGTGGTTAGTAAACATGTATAGCTTACTTTTATCTTTTAATCTCCTAAAGAAGTTAAAGGTTTTCTAAATGTATTCATTAACACATCTAAAATCTGCAAGTAAAGTGCTCTTTACGCATTTGTGGATCGCTGCACATGGACCTGTGGACCATGTGACTTTTGTGACCTCCTCCTCTGTATTTGCAGACTTTTGTCCACCTTTGTACCACGGGAATCTGTGGAAACAATCCACGAATGTGAGATGCAGTTATTAGCTACACCAGTAGGTGGCGACTAACACCGCAGTCCCTCACATCAACTGAAGGATGAATGCAAAAGAATCGAGGGAGCAAACTAGCTGCCTAACAGCAGAAGACAAAACACGGAGATGAGGTGCAGACTGGCTTCAGAAAGTGGAGCATGGTTATCTCACTGGTCGGTTGAGATACAGGATCTGCACCATTCGCCTCCTGCTTAGCTAGCTTACATGGCTCAGTAAATGAAACGTAAATACATTGGGGGAGGGTCTGGTTAGAAAGAATGGTATGGGTGGAGCCGTGACACGTTCGGATGGTTTTCAAAATATTTAGTAGTCCTGATGCACATGGTAGCCAGCTATCAGGCGACTCATCATCCGCACATTTGGGAGGCAGTAAGTGTTGTTTCCATAGTGATGGATTCTGAAGGTGACTTCCAAAACTTATCAGAGCAAATTACACAGATCATTGTCCTGGTGACAGTATAATAATACTAATAATTTAATGGCTAAATACTGTTCACCAAGTTGTCATTGATGCATTTGTGCTCACTTGGCGAGCTAAATCAAATGTACTACTGGCATCAATATGGTCCTTGCTGTTTGTGTGGCAGTAAAGTGAAGCGCCAGCCATTTATTTGCCTTCATGGAGGGGCAGGCAATACAGAGCTAAACTTTACAACTAAACAAATCCTACCCCCGATAAAAGCTACCTGAGCCTGTCTACTTTAATGATTTGATACTGTTCTAATGTTACCTGACTTTATCGTATCTTTATTTGACTGATCTTTCCATCAGAGTTCTCCTCCCATTTTGCTATGTGCATTTACTGTTTTCAAAATCCCAGTCAATCAGTGAAATCAACAACAACATCCAAGCTAGTCCCACACAGCCAGACCTATCTCCACACTTCATTTTAGCGCTGTTGTATCATATAGTCAACATACGTCTTTTACTGTTTTATGTTCCCCCAGATGCTTTTTCGCAAGGGCACTGTCGCTGCGTCCTAGGCATAGCGTCGCCCAAGACAACTGTGATTGGTTTAAAGAATACAAAGAATACAGTGTTTTTTTTTTTCTTTCCCTCTGTAGAAGAATGATAATGGGTTCAACCACACCTTTCTCCACAGAAACATGTGGAAGCTACTCAAGACTAGGTCACCAATGATCTAGTCATTAAAAATAACCATAAAAGCATTATTGCAAAAACGACTTGTATTTTGTTTTTCTTACTTGCATCTATCCATTCATCCATTCATTAATCATTTCTCTATACCTGCTTATTTTTAATCAAGGTCACGGGGGAGTTGGAGGCTATCCCAGCATGCATTGGGCAGAAGACAGGGAAAAGTTATGGACAGGTATAGATTAACTTTAAGTGTAAATTATCACAAAATTTGAATGTCCACTAATCCTCTTTATTGGCAGTGTCATGGAACCAGTTGATGGAATTGAAGATCTGCAGATATCTGATTGGAATCACATTTCAAACCACCTTCAAACTATGAATTTGACCTGATTTATTCAACAATCACATTTTGATGTGTTTTTTTTTTTTTTTTTTTCCTGTCCAGACTTTATTAAATCAATCTGGATACAATCTGGATATGCCAAATAACAAATTTGGGCTGGCAGTGAACAAAGCCTGTGACAGTGCTAATTCTGTGGCTTCTGGAGCATCAAAGAGAGAGATCTGTAAATAAGGTGCTTCCAAATTCATACTTGGATGAAGGTGTTTGTTCTTCACAGCAGGGAGTTGATGTTGATTGACTACAAAGCAAAAGCAATAAGCGAATGAGTGTTACAGTAGGGGTCCCCACCTAGAAGGGGATTTGCAGGGAAATTCAAATGGTGACAATGGAAGGGGGCAAGGGACAGTGGACAGGTCACCAAAGATAGAGGGAAAGGAGGCCCCTTTCCACCAAAAAGAACCTGGTGCTAGTTCGGTGCTGGTGCTAGAGCCAGTGCTTAACTCGTTCCAACAAAGAACCGGTTTGCTTTTCCATCGGCCGAGAACCAAGCGGAGCCAAGTCAGACCAACGTTATTACGTCAGCATAAAACGTGATCATGTGGGTGTGCGAGAGGCTCACTCGGAATCACAATAACAAACATGGACGACAAATGGACAACCCATTGTAGCGATGCAAATACTGCTCGTGTGTTTACAAGCCTACATTGCGGTCCAGAGGCGAAAAAAGCAATTATTGCTGGCTACCCGTCGTATTTGTGGTCGGAACGAACGATGACTACGTTTAGCTATACGTTTATAGCGTTCGCCGTTCCCATTTGGGTCTGTAACCCCGCCCACCAATGATGTGGTGGGTCATGTCATTGGTTCTTTTTCTGGCCCCTGTTTAGCCCCTGCTCGAAGTTGGTGCTTTCCTGGAACGATTTGGAACCAGTTTGGCCGGTGCTTGGGCGGTGGAAAAACAAAGAACCGGTGCTAAGTCAGGCACGGGCTCCAAAGCAGCCCTGGAACCACTTTGGTGAAAAAGGGGTATATGACCTCTGAAATAACTTCTGCCTCCACAGCAAGCCTCAGTGACATCAAATGAATGGAAAACCTGCTTTATCTATTTGTTTACATAGACTGCTGTGATATGGTGATTTATACCACACTTAGATTAGCTAAAACCTTTTAAGATCATAAGATAACACCTGCCTTTAATGCTCAGCTGTTTTTCTGTGCATGCGTGTAAAATGCTATAAGCTGTTGTCTAACAGTGCAGCTTGTAGCATCATCTAGCAAGCCAAGTAGCCTAAAATTGTTGTATTCTCCATCCCCACACGAGATTGGAGCAGCTGATCAACTAGGGAGCCAGAGAGTCAAGATCACCTTCAAATAAATTAATTCCGTATGCCATTGCAACAAAAGCTCAACTAGAAAATCTTATTTTAGTGTTTTTGGAAATGCATTGTTCACATTAAGAGCCCAGTGGAACTGCCCAGCACCGGGTGTGGATGCTTGACTGAACACGGAGATCCTTTACGACTAAAACAACAGCAGCTGGTGTGAGGTGTGGGAGAACCAACTCAAAGTTAGCGGTGGAACAGATGGAGCAGCTGGTCTGTTCTGGTGAATTACCATGGTAATGTGGAGTTGACCTTATTTATATCTAATATTCCTGCTACGCCACAAACCGTTTCTTCATCAAGAGAGACATGTATTTTTGTTTATACGCACACATGTACACACACACTCACACACACACACACATATATCTACTTAAATGCTCACAGCGATTCACAAGCATACACTCATCACACCCATCCACCCACACAGTCACACTAACAAACACACACACACACACACACACACACACACACACACATTTTGAGCAGAATCTGGCAGTACCCGCTGTGCTTGGAGTCACTGTTGCCTCTTCTCATTCAACTTGCTTTCTAAACCCAGGGGAGGCCCCCTGTGTTCCTCATTAGCATAGGTTCCATCCACAGCATCCAGCCTGTCATCAATCTTCCACTTAGGATATGCAAACCTGGAGCAAAGGAAGGGGGGGTGAGAAAGAAGACAAAAGACTACAGGGAAATCGTAAAGTTCAGTCTAATGCTGGTTCTGTGTCCATCTACATGTTTTTATGTGATCACATGTGTCTGTTTTATTCTGTTTTGCTCGAGTCCACAGTATTTTGTGGCTACACACAGGAACACAGCCACTTGTTATGCATTGTGTAAATTTGTCACAGCTTACCCTTTGTCCAGCGTGGTATTTATTGGTATAATGCTTCAGCAGAGTATGGGTGTTTAATGGAAAGTACAAAGTAGGTTACTGCTGGAAATACAGAGATGAGACTATCATTGTAGTTGTTGCACAACAGTGCAGTTTATCAGAGAGCTTATTTGTCATAAAAACATGGTGCATTCTGTTAAATGGATACTTTGGTGTTTTTATAGCTGCACAAGGCAAGTTCAAAGTGGCAAAAAATGAATTCCAATTCCCAGAAATCACATAACGCCTAAATGGCACACAGCATGGTCATTTTTGTCTGGTCTGGCCAGCCTGTGATTGCTTTACACCAAAACAACAAAAGAAGCTGCCGTTGCTCTGATTTCTTTAAAGTGACCGCTTGCTTTCTGCTGTTTAGGAGACAGTTAGTATTTCACTCTTAAGTTTAAATTTGTCTTTCCCTCTAGGCAGAGAAGACTTCTTGCCACTGTACATACCCGACACCAGAATTTAATTTGTGCGAATACTGGGGAAATCTGCAGGGTCATAACTAAAGGACAATCTACTCTGTTACAGCCCCACTGTGTCATTTATGCTGATAAGACAGGACCATTTTTACTTAGAAATCTTGTCTAGTGTAGTGTCAGTCTGTTATTTCCTTAACAAATCACAATGTGAAGAAACATTTCTATTCCTTCTACTTCATTTGTCCTTCAGTTACTTTAAAACCAGTTTCTGAGCCTTGTTTGCATTTCCCACTGAAATGTAGAGGTGCTGCTTGCTGCAGGCTAATGACCTAGCTTGTGGCTGGCAGTACAAATTCAGAACCCTGGCACTGGGGTTTAAGACTGCCAGGGGATTCACACCTCCATAACTTTACTTCACAGTGTAGCCTACATGCTTGCCCATGCTTTACATTCTGCCACAAATGACTGCTTATATACTGTAGCTCTCCCTTCCTGTGCCTGGCTCCATGCAGTCTCAACTCTTCTTTGCCTTCACAAAAAAAGACTTTTCAGTTCCAGTCAGATCCATCAAAACTCATCATTTCAACTCATCATTTCAGGTGTCACCTTTTCCCCACAGAATAATAGTCCTTAAAAATCCTTTCTGAAGTCACTTTTTGCTTCCAAGAAAAAAAAAAAAAAAAAAAAAAAAAATCCTTTTCTTCATTCACCTTGGCTAACAATTTATTTATTTTCCTTGCAATTCTGTCTTACATGGTCATTTAATGGTGAACAGAATGTTGTCAAGACCCTTTGGCCTTAAACATTACTCTCTTTATACTGTGTGCATACAATATACAATCATGGGTGATCTACAAATCAAAGCTCACTCTGGAATTGCACTCACTTTACATTGTTCCCCAGAGAGCCCCGGATAAATAGTTCAGATGTGAACACATATACATACAAGACAGAAAAATACAGAGCTTTCACAGCTAAAAAAAAAAAAAAAAAAAGCTTTTTTTTATCTCTAGTGTTTTGTCAAGGTAGCCTTACATGGCATGCAGAGCCCCTAGCAGATGCATGATGCCTATTTGATGCTATAAATTGCTATTAATAGAAAGTTGTTTTTGCATGAACTATATACAGCATGGGTGTGCGTGTGTGTGTGTGTGTGTGTGTGTGTGTGTGTGTGCATGCGAGAGACAGAGAAAGAAGGAGAGTGAGATCTCTTCAACTGGTTTCTTGTTTCATGTTGTGCAGATTAACGGCAGAATGGATCCATAATATATCCATAATCTAGGCCTTGAGGTCACACTAAGCTGCTTAATAGCACTGGTTCTTCCACAAGTGCAGATGGGCTTTCCCCATCACCCAGTATGCGCTTTCTGTTGCTTTCCCTCTTCCCAGCTGTAATCCTCACAATGAATGTTTTCTTCTTTTGCTTTAACTGCAGCGTCAGGTATAACAATGTAAAAAAAAAAGGAGTATATGGTGTTTGGGTGTACCACACTGTAGCTATGTATAGTGTCAGAGCTAAAAGAATACATGCATTTTGTTGCACGATAAGCAATCATGTCCCACCATTCAGTGCTGTTGGTGCTTTAATGCAATTCAGTAATTTAGATGGATATATACTGTTTGCCATAAATTTATTTTGCAGTCCTCCCACAGAGCACTAATTAAGGATCACTGACAGCGTGTCCTCCTTGACAGTTTCATTTGCAAATATAGCCATAATAGACCTGAGCTTACACTGTAATGTGCTTGATACATACTTGATGTGGGCAAGCTAAAAACAAAACAAAACAAAACAGAAAGCAACGCAAAGCGGGGAAAAAACAAAAAAACAAAAAACAAAACTCTTTTGATTTGATTTGATTTGTTTTGATCAGCTGTGTCTGGCTTAGAATACTAAATTCAGGAATAAATAACCAATAATAATATTAAAAAAAAAAAAAAAAGTGAAGTAGAATAAAATCACAAAAAGCTAAACATAAAACAGCAACAATAGAGGCTGTAGCAGAAGCGTGTTTCCTTGAGGATCAATAAAATTAATCAGGTTTAAACGGTCCTATCATCGCTTGTGGAGGAAAAGCCCCGTGAACACTCTTATGATTGCCTCTGTTCAAAAGCCACTAGGGAGGCAGTCATCATCCCTGTTTTGGGTTTTGTTCGACACATCATCAATATGCTCTAACAGGTTCCTGAAACGCTCCCTCTTGTCCGATTAAGACACACTGCTGTGCTCACAGTGATAGAAATAGAATAGTGGGTTATAACAAAAAGGACACCCCATTGGCAGTAATGGTAGATAAACTCACTTTTCTTTATCTTAAATTCCAACTGTGATCAGCTGTCTGTTTGCTAATATAAAGTGAAATGATATACTGCCACAACGTTACCTACTACGGATAGTGCATTGACTGAGCAGGCAAAACTAAGGAAAATGAGATGTGAGACGTGAACAAAAAATGATCAGCAACCCTGAAACATTTGGATGGATTCACTAATGCATTTTTGTTTTGGAACAAGTTTTTTTTTTTTTTTTTTTTTTTTACCCTGTTTACTGCGTCAAAGAGCTCTACCATGAT